>NC_041735.1:31835869-31901087 GCF_004115215.2 Ornithorhynchus anatinus
GAGAACACCCTCCTGCAAGCCAAGAACCAATCTACTGGGCAGGATTATAATGGTTCACTGCTGAGATGCATAGCAATTACCAGAGACCCAGGACATTCCTGAATCTCATTCCTTGTCCAACTGTCCCTCACAGTCTGCCTGGAGGGACACATCTATGATCTGTCTCCCCCTCTAGACTGTAAACTGATTATGGGCAGAGACCAATCAATCAATCAATCAGTGATATTTATTGAGCACTTACAATGTGCAGAGCACTGTTCTAAGCACTTAGGAGAGTACAATACAACAGAATTAGAAGAAATGTTCCTTGACATTAATGAATTTACTATGTCTGTTAATTGTGATGTATTACTCTAGAAAATCCTCCAGAAAGCCCACCTTCCCCAACATGCCTATCCAGCTTAACTTCAGGATCTCAAATCTTCTAAACCTCTCATTGACCCAAAGAACTTCCACACCTCCTTATCCCCATCCTCAGCAGTATGTTCATTCAGTTAACTACTCAGTTTCTAATTTCATGCTTAATTCCCACATTACAGTATAAGCTTCTTGTGGGCAGGGAATGCATCTCTTCCTTTTTTTGTACTTCCAAAACTCTTAATAAATATCATCACCAATGTGTAGTGCTCTGTAGGGGACAGGCACCCCATACAGTGCTCTACCCATAGTTGGTGCTCAGGAACATGGTTGATTCTGACATGGGAGGGGGCGGTCTCAGTCCTCATAAGCCCCCTGTTTCAATCCCAACTGTTTAAGGAGACATTGGAGGACAGAGTGGGGATTTACTACCATTATGAAAAACCCCATCACTGCTCTTCACCATGCCCCTGGGTTGTATCCACAGAGAAAGTGTCTACCAACTTTGCTATATTGTACTCTCCCAAATGCTTAGTACCATGCTCTGCACAAAGCCAGTGCTCATTGAATGCCACTGATTAACTGATCGATCCAAAGCATAGCTCCTTGGTGTTTCCCTCAGCAGCACTGGCCATTGGGCTGCAGAAACTCAGAGCACCTGAGCCCCTCCTGGAGCCAGAGGAATAGCCCAGAGTGTGGGCAACTCATTCCGTGGGGGGAGACAGGGTAGAGCTGAGGGCAGAATCAGCTGTGTGGGCAGAGAAGCAGGTCTTCCTGGAAGAATTTCACCATGAGGCCAGAGACTCCCCTCACCTACTCAGCACCCAGACATGCAGAGCTTGGGAACAGTGGGTTCTTGGGAAGTCATCCCAGAACCAACATTCCATGGATCCCTTCCCTGGTTGCTGATTCACACCCCCAGAAGCCCCTATCTACTCCTGCCCTCTCCCCTGTAGTAAATCACTGAGCCCAGCCCAACTCAGGGTGGGTGGCTGAGTCAGAGACCAGAGCTGAGTTTGCCCTACCCCTGCCACAGGTCAGACAATGGCCAACTCCCAGGCCCATGCTGGCAGCCTAACTCCAGCCCCAAGCTTCCTCCTGGGGAAGAGAGTCTTATGGGAAGGGATCCTGAGTCTCCTGGGGTCTCACCATGTTTTTCTTTCTCCACAGAATGTGAAGGATGCCTTGGGCAGGTATGTTACCCAGCCTGTCTTCCCATGTTTGGAGGGCATGGTTGAGGTTGAAATCTATCAGGAGGGTCCATGGTTCCTATTTCCTTCCCAGGAGTGAGGGCTGGATCCTGCCTACCCCAGACAACATCCCCACAGACCTGAAGAGCAGCATCCAGATTCCAGGGCAGAGGGAGATGCTGCTAACATTCTCAGGTGATCCCCACCTGCATGGTGCTGGGCAGCATGCGGGCCGGGAAATATCCCCCCATCTCTGTTGTCCTTCCTGAGTGTGATGGTCCTCCAACCAGGAGCCTGGACCCGGCTCCCAGGCAGGATTACTCAGGCATGCTGCCCCTGTGGGGTCACACTAGCTGGCAACCCATTGTGGCAGGGGGGAAAGGGATTGAAGGGGTTGGTTGGGAAATGTAGGAGATGCAAAACTGAGTCAGGAATTCCCAGAAAAACCCTCTCCTACTTCTGCCCCATGTGGTGATGAGGGTGGCTGCTGGTCCCTGAAGGGAAGCATCTGGGAGCCCCATGTGAGACAGGGACTGTGTCCAACCAGCTCATCTAGTTTCTATTTCAGCGCTTAGTACAGTGCCTGGTGCATAGTAAGTGCTCAACAAGTACAATAATTTTTTAATAGTATTGGTTGAGTACTTAGTATGTGTCAAACTCTATTCTAAGATCTGGGTAGGTACAGGTTAATTAAGTTGGCCACAGTCCCAATCCTTAATGGGGCTCACAGTCTAATAGGGGGAAAACAGGTATTGAATCCCCATTATACAGTTGAGGAAACAGGCACAGAGAAGTAAAGCAATTGCCCAAGGTCACACGGCAAGCTATTCCCAGAGCTGGGATTTGAACCCAGGTTCTCTTACTTCCATTCTGGGGCTCTTTCCACATGTTGTTTTCCTTATTATTAATTATTAGGTGTTGCTGGTTAATCAGTCCATTAATTCATTCAGTTGTATTTATTGAGCGCTTACTGTGTGCAGAGCACTGTACTAAGCGCTTTGAAACTACAGTTCAGCAACAGATAGACAATCCCTACCCAACAACGGGCTCACAGTCTAGGAGGAGGGAGACAGACAACAAAACAAAACAAGTAGCCAGGCATCAATAGTATCAATATAATAAATAGAATTATAGATAAAATAAATAGAATAATAAATATGTACGATATACACACAAGTGCTGTGGGGCGGGAGGGGGGTAAAGTAGATGGAGGAAGTAGGGGCGATCAGGAGGGGAGGATGGAGTACAGGAAAGGCCTCTCTGCTGTATTTACTCTGCCCCTCCTGCGTTGTAAACACTGTAATAAGTACCCAGAAATGCTCCATCTTATTAAGGGGCCCATGAAGGCATTCAAGGTTAGAGGGAGACTTTTAGTTCCACATTGGGTATACTTGTCACCATACCATGCTGATGGCCCAAGGGGCCACCATATAAGGTCATTTCACCTTACTCTCAGTTTTTCACCCCCTGAACAGCACTATAAACCTCCAACCCCTTTCCCTGTATCTCTATGGACCCTCGCCTCTGCACTGTTCTTTGAATCCATGCTCTATCCATCACCTTCCCTGATCTCAGCCCTTCAACCCACACGGGTTCCATAGTTTGGGGGATCCTGAGAGCTAACAGGTTTGTATCAGCCTGACCTTGGTTTTTAAAAATCAAAGAAAGATCCAGGGTGGGGCCTATGTGGGAGAGGTTGTGGAAAGGGGGAATTGGAGAGCACTGGGGAAGCTCACAGGGGCCAGACGTTGAGAGGAAAAGGTGGGAAGGGCAAGAGAGGGAGGTTTTGGGGTTTTTTGGGTATTTGTTTAAGTGCTTGCTACATTCCAAGCATTATACTAAAGTGCTAGATTTTTTTTAAAATATATAAAATACTTATTGGCAAATATATCACTTCATGGTCTTACATGGTAGTCACTCAGGAAACTCAGTGTGTGAGGAGGGATACAAAATTACTTCCTGCACTTGTTCCACATGTCAACTGCTCCTGTCCTGACCCTGTAACCCTCTTTACAGCGGACATCTCTCTGGATGCCAAGACAGCGAATCCTTACCTGGTCCTGTCTGGGGATGGGAGAAGTGTGAGCTGTGGAGAGACAGATCAGGATGTGCCTGCATCACCAGATAGATTTAGTCGGTATTCGGCTGTCCTGGGCAGTCAGGGCTTCACTAAAGGGAGATATTACTGGGAGGTGTCTGTGGCCGGGAAGACACAGTGGCACCTGGGAGTTTGCAGGCATTCAGTGGACAGGAAGGGGGAGGTCACTCATCGTTCCCAGGATGGATACTGGCTACTGCTGCTGAGGAAAGGTGGAGAATACAAGACCTCTACATCTCCTTCCACCCTTCTCTCCCTGCCAGAGACCCCTCAATCCATAGGGGTCTTCCTGGATTACGAGGCTGGAGATGTCTCCTTCTACAGCGTCACTGATCAAACCCACATCTTCACCTTTTCCGGTTGCTCCTTCCCTGAACTGCTCCGCCCCTATTTCAATCCTGGTCTTTCTGACAATGGGAAAAATTTGACTCCTTTAACCATCTGCCCAGTTGGGAGGAGGGGAATCTGAGGCAGCTGTGGGCCTAGTCTGGATTCTGCGGTGATCCGTCCAGAGGACAGTCCATCCTCAGAGCCAATGTCTGCCCTTTGGCCCTCACTCTCCATTATCATCTAGGCCTCAGTGCCCTCCTCACCCTTCCCAAACCCTCTGGGATCCTTGGCATGCTAACTTCCCTATGCTCAGCTCTAATCTATAACCTCCATATCCAGAGCTCACAGCATGCATCAAGAGATGGCCTGTTAACCCAAAGGGACATCTGGGGAAACTGAGGCACCAAAACATGCTGATATTTGATTAAAGTTGCCCCGACGAGGCCCCATCCCCACCTTGCCCTACCCTGTTAATGACAAAGGAAACTGTGGGAGTGATGGCTTTTTGAATTTCCGCTTCAAGGGGTCCAGGACAGGAGGGCAGGGGCAGGTGGTCAGAACCAGATCTTGATCTCCTTTGGGACTTAATAATAATGATGACACTTATAGTGTGTCAAGTACTGTACTAAGTGCTGGGCTAGATTTATGATAATCAGTTCAGACACAGTCCCTGTCTTCCATTGGATTTATAGTCTGAGTAGGCGGGAGAATGGGTATTGAATCCCCATTTTGCTGATGAAGGAACTGAAGCATAGAGAAGTTAAGTCATTAGCCCAAGGTCACACAGCAAGCAGGAAGCAGAGCTGGGATTAGAACCCAGGTTTAGCCGTTCTTGGTTTCACTGACACTGTCCTCTTAGGGTCCTCCTATCTCTCTGACTGCTCTTTCTCAGTCTCTTTCATGGGCTCCACTTCTGCCTCCCACCCTCTGACAGTGGGGGACATTCCCTCAAGGCTCAGTTCTAGTTCTCCTTGGGACAGGCCCAAGGCTTGGACTCCATTTTGTTTGGCCAACTCAATTAGCTCGAAGTGGGCCCGGCATATGCACCACTATCCCTGCATTAGCAGATGTTGTTGTTGTCCTCATTCATTCATTCATTCATTCATTCATTCATTCATTCATTTATTCATTCGTATTTATTGAGTCTTACTGTGTGCAGAGGACTGTACTAAGTGCTTGGAAGAGTACAATACGACAATAAGCAGGCACATTCCCTGCCCATAATGAGCTTGTAGTCTAGAGAGGGGAATGGTAGCTACTGACCCTGAAGGACTGTGGATCCTGAAGAGGGAAGATAAGCAAGTGGTATTCGCCCACACCCCTGAGCTAATGAGGAAAACAAGACAGAGTCTAGAAATTACCCCAGTTGGGCTTGGACACATACCCTTATATAAATCAGGACACCCGCTCTCTGGTGGCACTGTTAGTATAGTCAAGTCTTAATCAAGCGCGTGTGTATAGGTACTTAGCAAATACCATTATTAATTATTATTAGTAGTAGTATTACTGTTACTGACTATGTTTAGTGATTAGCTCATGTATATGCATTACTGTCACTGAATATGTATACTCATTCATTGTGTTGAGTCCCATCTAGGTAAACAGTGACTGATTAGGCCAGGATCCACCTTATCAGCACCCTTAGCAACAACCAATCACTGACTGCTGGTGTAATCCCAAGACTCCCAAATTGTCAACAGTGAAATTCCTGAAGACCATCTGCAGTCTTAAGACCCCAAATTATCAGCAATCTTGTCAACAGTGAAATTCCTGAAGGCCACCCACAGCCTTGAGACCCCAAATTATCAGCAATACTGTCAACAGTGAATTCCTGGCCATAAACCCATAGCCTTGAAACTTAACACCTGCATTTGCTGAAGACTTCTTGCTGAAGACTTCTTCAGCCACAGAGTGTCCGCTGGATGACCTAAAGCCGAAAATGAAGGAGCTCGGTGTATAATGAGAGGCTAATGAAGACAACAACAAAAGGAGGCGGAGAGGCACGTGATATGCCAATCCAACAGACAAACAAATGGGACTTGAGGGGAGGGGTCGGACTAGAGGGAGGGACTTGGTGCTGCGTCACCCAGGGAAGGGGGACCAGCGGGAAATATAAGGATGGATGCATTCTCAGGTCTTTGTCTTTGTCTAACAAACAGTCACTGACCTTTTGTTGCAACAAAATGAATAAAAGGCTGGCCTAACCCGATTGGTTATTTGGGATGTTTTCCAACACTAGGAAGAAGGGACACCTGGTTAGTTGTCATTTGTATGTGAACCCTGCTTTGACCAGGATGTCTGTCCTGCCTGCTTCCACCAGACAGGGCTTTACATAGCCTAAGGAGTCCATACTATCTGCTGCTTCCAGGTGAGGTTTTAAGTAGAAATAAACTAAATGAGCTCGGCCTAAAGGTCATATTGTAATGAATTCTCTTTTGGCAGGTAAACTGGGGATATGATTCCAGTTCTAGCTCAGTACCTTTAATGCATTATATTTGGCCTGTAGTATGTGTGTTGGCAGGGGAGTGCCTCAGAGCAGTCCAGTTAGGCTTACACTGTTGTTCATGCTTTGTGTAAAGGCCAGGAGTGGAATGAATGTAGGCGTTGGCTTACTACAAGGACATTGTATTTGAGAGGGAAAATATGGGGTTAGCCAGGGGAATGAGGGGTGTTGTGTCTGAGAGCTGACCACACATCCTGGGAGCCCAACACATAGTTTACATAACACTTCGATTCGTGGTCTTACACAGAAGCACTTATCAGTCCAGTAGACAGTAGAATGGGGCCAGGTCAGGAAGAGATGTTTCTCAGTTGATAAGATTTGCCTATTGATTTTTTCCATTAATGTCAGCCTCTCCCTCTAGGCTGTAAGTTCATTGTGGGCAGGGAATGTGTCTGCTTAGTGTTATATTGTACTCTCCCAAGCACTTAGTACACTGTTTTGCACACAGTAAGTACTCCACATTGCTAAAATCATCCCTCCTCTTCATCCAAAAGGTTACCACGTTAATACAATCATTCATTCTATCTCACTTGGATTACTGCATCAGCATCCTTGCTGACCTCCCAACCTCCTGTATTTCCCCACTCCAGTCCATACTGAGGTGAACTCTGCTGCCTTGATAATTTTTCTACAGAAACGTTCAGGACATGTTTCTCCACTCAAAAACTCCAGTGGTTGCTCATCCACCTCCGCATGACAAAAAACTCCTCACTCTTGGCTTCAAAGCACTCAATCACCTTGTCCCCCGGCCTCACCTTGCTATCCTCCTACTACAATGCAGACTGCACACTTCACTCTAATGCTATCCTTCTCACTGTGCCTCAATCTCATCTGCCACCTTCTATTTTCCATCTACAATCACTCCCTTGGAGAACTCATTTGCTCCCATGACTTCAACTACCACCTCTGTATGGATGATACCCAAATCTACATCTCCACCCTGATCTCTCTCCCTCTCTCCAGGCTCACATTTCCTCTCTTGCCTTCAGGATTTTTCTAATAATGTTGGTATTTGTTAAGCACTTACTATGTGCAGAGCACTGTTCTAAGCACTGGGATAGACACAGGATAAACAGGTTGTCCCACATGAGGCTCACGGTCTTAATCCCCATTTTACAGATGAGGTAATTGAGACACAGAGAAGTAAAGTCACTTGCCCACAGCCACACAGCTGACAAGTGGCAGAGCTGGGTTTTGAACCCATGACCTCTGATTCCCAAGCCCGTGCTCTTTCCACTGAGCCACGCTATCTACTTGGGTACTTGGGTATCCTTCCATCACCTTAAACTTTATGTCCAAAACAGAGCTCCTAATCTTCCCACCCAAACCCTGTCCTCTCCCTGACTTTCCCATCACTGTAGATGAAACCACCATCCTTTCCATCTCACAAGCCTGTATCCTTGGCGTTATCCTCGACTCCTCTCTCTCTCTCTCTCTCTCTCTCTCTCTCTCTCATTCATTCATCCATTCAATCGTATTTATTGAGCACATACTGTGTGCAGAGCACTGTACTAAGCCCTTGGGAAGTACAATTCCACAACAGATAGATATAATTCCTACCCAACAACTGGCTCACAGTCTAAAAGGGGGAGGCAGACAACAAAACTAAACAAGTAGACAGGCATCACTTCCATTAAAATAGATAAATAGAACAATAGATAAATGCACATCATTAGTAAAATAAATAGAGCAATACATATGTATAAATATATACAAGTGCTGTGGGGAGGGGAATGGTGTATAGCAGAGGGAGGGAATAGGGGCAGTGGGGAGGAGAGGAGGAGCAGAGGGAAAGGGAGGGCTCAGGCTGGGAAGACCTCCCAGAGGAGGTGAGCTCTCAATCCGTCACCAAATCCTGTCGGTCCCACCTTCACAACATTGCTAAAACCCACTCTTTCCTCTCCATCCAAACTGCTACCACGTTAATACAATCACTCATCCTAACCTGCCTAGATTATTGTGTCATCTTACTTGCTACCCTCCCAACCTTCCGTCTCTCCCCCCTGCAGTACATACTCCATTCACTCCACTGCCTGGATCATCTTTCTACAAAAATGTTCAGGAGAGGTCACTCCCCTCCTCAAAAATCTCCAGTGGTTAACCATGCACCTGCATATCAAACAAAAACTCCTCACCATTGGCTTCAAAGCATTCCATCACCCTGCTCCTTCCTACCTCACTTGGCTTCTCTCCTTCTATAACCCAGAACATATACATCACTCCTCTGATGCTAATCTTCTCTCTGTGCCTCGATCTCAACTGTCTTGCTACTGCATCCTGTCCCTGGACTGAAATGCCCGCCCTCCTCACATCCAACAGACAATTCCTCTCCCCGCCTTCAAAGCCTTACTGAAGGCACAGCTCCTCCAAGAGGCCTTCCCAGACTAAGCCCCACTTTTCCTCATCTCCCACTCCCTTCTGTGATGTCCTCACTTGCTCCCTTTCTCTTCCCCGCCTCCCATCCCCAAAACACTTATGAATATATCTGTAATTTAATATACATCTCCCACCCTCTAGCCTGTGAGCTCATTGTGGGCAGAGAATGTCACTATTTATTGTTGTATTGTACTTTGCCAAGTAGTTAGTACAATGTTTTTCACATATTAAGCACTTAATAAATAAGATTGAAGGAATGAATGAATGTTATAAAGCCAAACACTTGCTTGACCGTACCATGTGTATTGTGATTTTTGTATCTCCATCTCACATGAACACTACTTCTGAATCCAAGCCACCACTTCTATTCTTGACTTATACCCACTCCCTTGGAAAACTCATTTGGTCTCACGGCTTCCACTACCATCTCTATGCAGACAATTTTGAAATCTACATCTCCAGTCCTCCCCTCTCTCCTTCTTTGCAGTCTCCTAATTCCTCCTGACTTAAGGACATCTCTACTTAGATGTCCTGCCAAAACATTAAACTTAACATGATCAATGCAGAACTCTGCATCATCCCACCCAAACCTTGTCCTTCTCCTGCCTTTCCCATCTCTGCAGACAAATCACTATCCACTCTATCTCACAAGCTCATATTGGTAGCATTATTCTCAACTCATCTTTCTCATACACCCCCATATTCAGTCTGTGACCAAATTCTGTTGGTTCTATCTTCGCAACATCACTAAAATCCACCCATTCCTCTCCATCCAAACTGCTATTATACTGATCTAAGCACTTATGCTATCCCACCATAATTAGTGCAACAGCCTCCTTGCTCACCTCCCTTGCCTCCTGTCTCTCCCCACTCCAGTCCATACTTCACTCTGCTGCACAGATCATTTTTCTAAAAAAAAGTTCAGTCCATATCTCCTCATTCCCCAACCTCCAGTGGTTGCCCATCCACCTCCCATTGAATTTACCATCAGCTTTAAAACACTTAGTCAGCTCAACCCCTCCTACTTTACCTAGCAGCATGATGTACTGGATAGAGCACAGGCAATGGGAGTCAGAAGTCATGGGTTCTAATCCTGGCTGTGCCACTTGTCTGCTGTATGACCTTGGGCAATTCACTTCATTCATCTGTGCCTCAGTTATCTCATCCATAAAATGGGTATTGAAGCTTTGTGTACCATATGAGATAGGGACTGTGACCAACCCAGTTTGCTTGTATCCACCCTAGTGCCTAGTACAGTGCCTGGCACATAGCAAGTGCTTAATAAATACCACAATTATTATCATTATTACTATAGCCCAGCCCACACACCAGGACCAACTTCCTCACTGTGCCCTGATTTAGTTTACCTTCCTGCTGACCCCTTTACTACATGCTCCCCCGCAGCCTGGAACACCCTCCCCTTCCATATATGCCAGATGACCTAAGTGCTTAGTACAGTGCTTTGCACACAGTAAGTGCTCAATAAATATGATTAATTGCTTGATTAAAAAAATGACAAAACTCAATTGATCTGTTGTAGTCTCTTATGTTGTTTTAATGTTTTATTGTTTCATTGCTCCCAACATGTCTGTCTCCCATCCTCTCCCCTACATTATTCATAGATTATGAGCCCCATTTGAGGAACAAGGCCTGTGTTTAATTCTCAACTGTGTATTTAATTTAATACTTATTTAATACTATTACTAAGACTAGCTTCTTCATCTGTAAAATTGAGTTTTAATACCTGCTCTCCCTCCCCATTAGTCTGTGAGCCCCATGTGGGACAGGGATTGTGTCTGATTTAATTATCTTGGGCATGCCCCAGCTCTTAGTACAGTGCTTGGCACACTGTGAGCATTTAACAAATTCCACCACCATCATTATCTTAACTATAAATATTTTATGTCTGCCTGTCTTCCCTATTAGATTGCCAGCTCCTTGAAGGCAGGGAATGTATACCTTACCGATGTTGGACTCTTCCAAGTACTCAGTACTGGGTTTTGCAGTCCATCAATCTTCAACATATACCACGGATTGATTGACTGATTGATTGACTGAGGAATTGATTGGGCCTCACCCATGGGCCTGCTTTTCAGTGAGAAGCATAGCAGAGCAGGCTGGCCTACCACATCTGGAATCCAGATTCTCAGCTCTGCTGCTGGAGTCAGTGATGGTGGTGAGAAGGTCAGGTCAGAGACACCACCCTGATTGGGAGCGTGACTGGTGTCCCAGAGCTGACTCTAAAGCCTAGGAATTCTTACCCTTGTTTTTCTGTTCTAGGAGAGAAGTAACATGGCCTAGTGGGAAGAGCATGAGCCAGGGGGACAGAGGATCTGGGCTCTTATCCCGACTCTGCCACTTGTTTGCTGTTTGATCTTGGACAAGACAGTTCACTTCTCTGTGCTTCAGTTCCCTTATTTGTAAAATGGGGAATCAGTTCCCACTCTCCCTCCTACTTGGATTGTGAGACCCATGTAGGAGCTGACTATCTTTTATCTAACCCAGTGCTTAGTACAGTGCATGGCACATAGTAAGCCCTTAACAATAATCACAGTTACCCTCTGTAATATTTCCAGCTCAGGAATAGACTAAAACTCCTCATTCCCACAGCCTGTTACAGTCAAGGTAGAAATGTCTTGGGGCTGAAAGCTCGGGCACTCTGAAATTGCCCCAGGACTTGGTTGCACCCATTCTGTGGCTGGTCCGGGGAACCATTGGCAGATCGAGTAGTATGCAGGCTTCTGCTAGTTTGTCCTGCGTCCCTCAAGCTGGCAGCTGAGGCTTAGGGGAATATGGGAGGGACATTGTTGTGTAAGGTGCTTTGGGCTGGGCATTTAACTACATGGAGAAGGCACTCTGCTAGATGTCTGGTGTGTGAGGACCACTGCCCTGCCAAGGTTGCCAACTGATGAGAATGATGTTAAAAACTATATGTGCTAAAATTACTGACAAATGGGAAGCGGTGGAGAAATAAAGAGTAAGTGTTCTCCCAGGAGTGGGAAGCCAGCGAGCCAGCCTGTGGACAGATGCTATAAAAACCATTCTCAGCAGCTGTCAACTCTCACAAAGCAGGCATCCGCCACTTCAAAAGAGGCAGCTGTAGTCAATCAATGAGGTAACGTTGGAGGGGCAGAGTTGATTGAGTGTTTGAAAGATGATGTTGAGGAGTTTCTGTTTGATGTGGAGGTGGATTCATTCATTCAGTCATTTATTGAGAGCTTACTGTGTGCAAAGCACTGTACTAAGTGTTTGGGAAAGTACAATATAATAACAAAAACACATTCCTGCCTACAACAAGCTCACAGTCTACAGGATGGACAACCACTAGAGGTTCTTGAGAAGTTGGGAGATGTGGCTTGAATGTGTTTCTAGAAAAGTGGTTCGTGCAGCAGAGCGAATCAATCAATCAATCAAATGCACTTACTAAGTGCTTGCTGCATGCAGAGTACTGTAAATGCTTGGGAAAATTCAATATAACAGAATTGGTAGAGATATTCCCTCTCTTTTGCATTTAGCAAGTGTTCACCTAGTACCATCGTTTGATGAGCACCGATTCTGAGTGCCTATTGGGTGAGCAGCACTGCCCTGGGCCTTAATGTTTGGGAAGCACTGCACTTGACTTCTATTTTGTTCATAGCTTAGTGGAAGGAGCCCCGGCTTGGGAGTCATAGGTCATGGGTTCTAATCCCTACTCCTCCACTTGTCAGCTGTGTGACCTTGGGCAAGTCACTTAACTTCTCTGTGCCTCAGTTACCTCATCTGTAAAATGGGGATCGAGACTGTGAGCCCTAAGTGAGTCAACCTGATAACCTTGTATCTCTCCCAGTGCTTAGAACAGTACTTGGCACATAGTAAGTGCTTAACAAATGCTATCATTATTATTATTTCTGAACTGGCCAAATTGGAGCAGTAGTGCACAGTTACTGATCCATGAAGTTGCCTCATTTAATAATATGCTAACAACTTAGTGCATTCCAGCCCCAGTCTCTGGGGTATTTTAGCCCTGCCTCTGGAGTTTAGACCGCTTGGATCCCAGTCAAGATCACCTGCCCTCAGGCTGATAAATGTCCCAAATCAAATTCTTCCCACCCTATAGGAAGAATCCAGGTCAGATTTCACTTCTCACTTTTCTAGACTCCATTATCATTTTAGGAGTCTGCCAAAAACATTGATCCACCCATTTGGATTCCCAGGGTCCCTGGTGTTTGAGCCATTCCTGGCATTACAGTCCCCCCACAACATTTCTGGCCTCATATTGGACCTCACACATTATGAACCAACTAAATCTAGGTACCTGACAATCCCTGTTAAGAATAAAAAAATGTTTTTGATATCCTGAACTTTCACTCTTACTACTTACTGGGTTCCTCTGTTGGTTGGGGGCGGGGAGGGCAGGGAGTCTCACACCAGTAACACAGGATCATTCTTCACAAAAGTAATATTCTCATAGGGTCCATGAGGACAGATCCATTTCCTGGGTCTCACAGGATGCATGGCAAATCTCCAGATCCATTTCCTGGGTCTCACAGGATGCATGGCAAATCTATTCCTAGACTTAAAATCCCCTTTCCTGTCTGATTTTACCTGAATCAAGTTTGCGTAAAGAATTCCTTCATTCTTTGCGGGATTGCCAACATTTCTGCCACTCTCTGGGTGGTAGCAGGAATGGAAAAGAGAGACTGAAGGAACACTGGATAATAATATTAATCACTGTGGTTTTTGTTATTAATAATAATAATAATAATGGTATTTGTTAAGCACTTACTAAATGCCAGGAACTGTGAGGGAAAGTGCTGGGGTGGATACAAGCAAATCTGGTTAGATACAGTCCCTGTTCTATGTGGGGCTTACAGTCTCAATCCCCATTTTACAGATGAAGTAACTGAGGCCCAGAGACGTGAAATAATTTTCCCTAGATCATCCAGCAGGCAAGTGGTGGAGCCAGAATTAGAACCCATGACCTTCAGACTCCCAGGTTTGTGCTCTATCCACTACATCATGCAGCTTAGGCACTGTACAGTGCGCTAAGATGGATATAAGCAAATCAGGTTGGACAGAGTCCCTATCCCAGGAGGGGGTCCCAGTTTCAATCCCTATTTTACAGATGAGGAAACAGAGGCACAGTGAAGTGAAGTGACTTGCCCAAGGTTACAGAGTAGACAAGTGTAGAGCTGGGATTAGAAGCCAAGCTCTTCGGACTCTCAACCCTGGGCTCTATCTACTAGACCACTGGCCACGGGAGTGACTGACATCCCTTGAAGCAACACCCCCAACCATTCCTCCCCAGGCTATGGAACTTGGGGTGAACTGGCTGGGCTTCCCCCCGACCTCTGGCCCGGGTAGCCTCCACCCAGCGGGGTCCAGTTCAAGAAACACTCTGGCAGTAGCGCTGTTTGCCACATATTTAAACAGTCGGGGAAGTAACCAAATCGGTCTGGATATCAACCCTACCTGTCAGGATCTAGTTCAAGTTTTCTCAGAGAAAAATCTGTCCTCCCCATACCTGGCAGAATGGGTTTCTGTAATAGTTCCTTGTGCCAATCAGGGGAAGCAGCATTCACGAGTTGAGAAGCAGCATAGCTCAGTGGAAAGAGCTAGGTCTTGGAAATCAGAGGACGTAGGTTCTAATCCTGGCTCTGCCACTTGTCCACTGTGTGACCTCGGGCAAGTCACTTAACTTCTCTGTGCCTCAGTTACCTCATCTGTAAAATGGGGATTGAGACTGTGAGCCCCACGTGGGACAACCTAATTACCTTGTATTTACCCCAGTGTTTAGAACAATGCTTGGCACATAGTAAGCGCTTAACAAATACCATAATAATATTTTTAAGAGGTTCAAAATAATGTAGGACAAAATCTATTAATGGGTCTGTTTTCCTCCAGCATCTACTACAAAATCGTCTCAGCTATGCGACTGGGTGGAAAGTGCCCGCACCTGGAAATCAAAGGACCTGACTTCTAATCGTGTCTCCATTATGGGTCCACTGTGTGACTTCAACCAAGTCATCATTTCATTTCTCTGGGCCTCAGTACCCTCATCTGTAAAATGAGGATTCAATACCTGTCCTACCTCCTACTTGGACTGTGAGCCTTGTGACACAGACACTGTGTCTGACCTGATCATCTTGTAGCTTCCCTGGCTCTTAGAGCAGTGCTTGACACAGAGTAAGCACTTAATAAATACCATTATTATTATTGTTATTTCTTATAGCTTCAACATAGATTTTTCCACCCCAGTCAACCACTTGGGAATAGGATCCCATTCCATCAGAACCATTCCTAATTATTTCACCAGAGCCCTGTGATTACCTGATGACAGAACATTCTTAATGACTTCCTCCTTCACCTCCTCCTTCCTTGAGGACCCAAACGCCCCCTTGGTATTACTTTTAGAGTGACAGCCTGCCCTCGGGGAACTTTATGAAACTCAAGTCTGGATGCCCTACATATCACAGGCCTTGTCCTTCAGGTTACTGGCACAACTGGTGTATTCCACCCCACACCCGCTATGGGGTCCTCTAAATAAGATACATCTGGACCAGCTGGGTAAGTGGGGAAAAGATGAAGATGTCATTTGCAAATGAAAAGAGCCCATCACCCTCCCACAAACACCTTTCCCCTTCCCTGAACCACATGCCTGATGCCTTTTCAATTCTGCCAGAAGCAGAGAGAACTTTAACTTGAGATTTCCTTTATTTCCCACCTCTTTTCTTAATGACATTTGTTAAGAGCTTAGTATGGACCAGGCACTATTCTAAGCACTGGAGTAGATATAAAGGAATTAGTTTGGACACAGTCCTGGTTCCACCTGAGTCAGGCAATCTTAATCCCCATTTACAGATGAGGGACCTGAGGCACAGAGGAGTTAAGTGGCTTGCCCAGAGTCATATAGCAGACAAGTGATGAAGCCAGGATTAAAACTCAGGTCCTTCTGATTCTCATGCCTGAGCCCTATCTAGGAGGCTATGTACCTTCATCCATCACTTTCTATCTCTTGGCTTGGGACGTTAACAACATCACAGAGGGGTGAACCAAGATCATCAATTGATTCTCCAAGGCCACGTCTATGGTTTCTCACCACAGAACACTGTAAATCAGCATGACCTAATGGAAGGAGCCCTGGCCTGGAAGTCAGAGGATCTGGGTTCCAATCCTGCCTCCACTACTTACCCCCGTGTGACCTTGGGCAAGTAACTTAACTTCTCTGTGCCTCATTTCCCTCATCTGCAAAATAGGAATTCAATCCCTGTTCTCCCTCCTACTTAGACTGTGAGTCCCATGTGGAACCTGATTATCTTTTATCTACCCCAGTGCTTACTTCAGTGCTTGGCGTATAGTAAGTGCTTAAAAAATACCATTGTTATTATTACTAGAACTTGGCTTGCCCCAGTAAAGCTTACATCCTGCTTGAGAAGCCTAAAGCTTGCTGGAGAAGCAGCACAGCCTAGTGGAGCGAGCCCAGGCCTGGGAGCCAGAAGGACCTGGGTTCTAATCCTGACTCCACCACTTCTCTGGTCTGTGACTTTGGGCAAGTCACTTCACTTCTCTAGGCCTCAGTTACCTCAACTGTAAAATGGGGATTAAGACTGTGCTCCCCATGTAGGACAGGAACTGTGTCTAACCCAATTTGCTTGTATCTACCCCAGCGTTTAGTGCAGTGCCTGGCACAAACACCCTAATTATTATCAAAACTCCATCCAACTTCTTATCAATCATTTTTTAATGGTATTTGTTAAGCATTTACTATGTACCAAACACTGTTCTAAGTGCTGGGGTAGATACAAGTGAATCAGGTCGGGTACAGGGGCTGGGACTCACAATCTAAGTAAGAGGGAGAACAGTTTTTGAATCCTCAGTTTGCAAACTGAGGCTTAGAGAAGTGAAGTGATTTTATTCATTCAATCGTATTTATTGAGTGCTTACTATGTGCAAAGCACTGTACTGAGTGCTTGGAATGTACAATTCAGCAACAGATCTAGACAATCCCTACCCGACAACGGGCTTATAGTCTAGAAGGGGGAAGGCAGATGACAAGACAACAATAATAATAATAATAATAATAATAATGGTGGTATTTGTTAAGCGTTTACTATTTGCCAAGCATTGTTCTAAGTGCTGGGGTGGATACAAGGTAATCAGGTAGTCCCACATGGGGCCCACAGTTTTAATCCCCATTTTACAGATGAAGGAACTGAGGCACAGAGAATAATAATGGTATTTGTTAGGCGCTTACTATGTGCCAAGCACTGATCTAAGCGCTGGGGGAGATAAAAAGTCATGAGGTTCTCCCCCGTGGGGCTCACAGTCTTCATCCCCCTTTTCCAGATGAGGTCACTGAGGCCCAGAGAAGTTCAGTGACTTGCCCCAAGCCACCCAGCCAATGAGTGGCAGAGCAGGGATTAAAACCCATGCCCTCAGCCTCCCCAGCCCGGGCTCTTTCCGCTAAGCCTCGTTCCTTCTCAACGGACAGGCAACATCCATGCAGCATTCTGTGCAAGACACTTGGGAGAGGGCAACGTAGAGGAGGCTGGGGCGGGGGGGGGAATCCGCATGCACATCCCGGCTGCCCCCCCACCCCAACAGTCCGCCAGCCTGGCCTCGTGCGTTCCTTCCCCACCAACCGCCCATCCCTGGGCAATGCCACATCCCCTCATCCCCTCATCCCCTCATCCCCTCATCCCCTCATCCCCTCATCCCCTCATCCCCTCATCCCCTCATGGAAAGATTTGCCCAAGGTCCCACAGCAGACAAGTGGTGGAGCAGGGATTAGAACCCAGGCATCTAGCTCCCAGACCTGTGTTTTATCCACTGGGCCATGCTGCTTCAATGGTATTTATTGAGTGCTTACTGTGTGCAGAATACTGTACTAAGCACTTGGAGGAGTCCAGTGCAACAAAGTTGGTAGTGTGCATTCTGCCCACAAGGAGTTCAGAGTCTAGATGGGGAGCTTACAGTCCCACTGTATGTTTTCAGAATGCTTCCTGAGGACTAACTGGAGACCAGTCTGATATTCGAAAGAATTTGAGGGGATGGAGATCAATGTTTATCTCTCAGATCATCTCCTGGAAAATCCTGTGCTTTATGTGTCTGTTACCCTGATCCCTCCCCACAAAAGATTGGGAAGAGATAGAAGGATAGCTGCCTACAAAGAAGAAAACAGCTGCTTGTGTCCGTAGCCAAATGATGGCATTGGGTGAGTTCTTCTGGATCAGCCACTGCTACCTGCAATCTCTCCTCCTTCATCCCTCCCATTGCCTGCCAAACACCAAAGGGATTTTCAGCCCTGGAAAGCAGGACCCGGCTTTCAGCAAGTTCCAACAAGTCAGGGTAGTAGATATGGAAGTTTTTTGGGTCAAAGCCCAGAGACTCACAGCTTTTCGGGACTTCAAAATCCACAAAAATGTTCTGGATGATCCTTCTGCTGACTGCCTTCTATCACTCCTCAACTCCGCTGATCTCCAGCTCCACCCCACCTCACTCACTCACCGACTTGTACACAAGCTCAATCTCATCATCTCTAGCCACTGTACAATCTCTACCCTACCAACTCTGAAATCCCTCTACCTAGCCTTAACATCCTAATTTGCCTCCTCTCCCACACACTTCCTCCCCATAAATTGGTACTACTCCCTTAAAGAGAACTCTGATCTTTTGACCCCATTCAATTTTCTCATTTTCTCCATACCCAAACTACCTTCCCTTGATGAACAACTAGACGCTCTCAACACCATCATCTCTCCTGAACTTAATTCACTTGCTCCCCTATCCCTTCATTGATTTCATATCACTAATCCTCATCCCTGCAATGCTGCTGCTGTCCACTTCCTTTGCTCTTGTGCACTAGGGATACTGCCAGGAAAGATGGGAGAGTTGAAGAAGGGGAAGGAGTGGGGAGGGAATGGGGAGGAGCAGGGGAGATTTTAGGATGATAACACCTGATAATATAAATTTTCTTAATAAACTAAGTCACTGGGGGCAAGGGATGGGGAAGCAGGGGGACAGGGTTTGAGGAGGGATTTAAATGTCTGGAAAAGCTGGCGAGGGTAATAGACATGGGTGTGACTAAGGGTGAAGAAATAATTTTGCCAGGAAGAAGAGGGCGTGGGCAAAGATGGTGGCTTTAATTGTAGGGAGGAAGGGGAAAAACTGGCAGGACTTGGAGACAGACCACTGAACTTCCTCATTTCGGTCCATCAGATTATCTTCCTCTTCACAGTCCCTCCAGGCTGTCACCGTCTGAGTAGGGGAGGAAAGATACACAAGACAATAACAACAAATGAATGTCTGCCCATGATTGTCCCTGGTAGATCCATTGGAAGCAGATGACTATAGGGAGAATTACTTAGGGAAGGCAGTCTGGGCATTTCCAGAGATTTCCCAATTGGAGTGTCAGAATGAATTAAGGTAGTGATTAGCTCATTCCAGCATGCATTAATTGCCCCCTGAGGGAAGGAATAGATTAAAAAAGCATGGATAAATGCTGTTTGAACCCTGAACTATGAGAGATTGACTGTACCCTTGCTACCATCTCAGCCAGCACAAAGGGCAAAGATGAGTGAGTATGATAAACCCTCTTTTTGTTCAGGGGGTTTTGGGATCAGGGGTCTATGAACTTTTGATTGGAAGTCTGAGTAATGCTGTATCTGGTCTTTTTCTCAAATTCAATCAGTGGTATTTACTGTGTGCAGAGCACTGTTCTAAGAGCTTGAGAAAGTATATCATAGAGTTGGCAGACATGTTCCCTGTCAACCTTAAGCTTACAGTCGAGATAGAAAGACATGAATATAAATAAATATTATGGATATGTACATAAGACCTGTGGGTTTGGGTGAAAATCAAGAGTCCCAGAGGTACAGATCCAAGCTCAGAGACAATGCAGAAGGGAAAGGGAGTTGGGGAAAAAGGGAAAGGCCTCTTGGAGGAGATGTGATATTAATAACACCTTGAAGGTGGTAGAGTGGTGTTCTGGCATAAATGGATGGGGAGGGATTTCCAGCTAGAGGCTCCATCCATATTCCCATTCCATAGGACCTTTGGAGAAGAAGCCAAAGGTTTCTCCTCAGCATTGTACTGAATCCTTCTCTCTCTCTAAATGCAATACATATATGGTAATTATTGAGAACTTACCTCATACAGAGCACTCTAAGTAGAGCTAGGGAGAGTAAAATACAACAGAGTTGGTGGACACGTTTTCTGCCCACAATGAATTTACAATCTTGTCTTGTTTTAGGCTGTCGAGTTGTGTCCGACCCATAGTGACGCCATGGATGTATCTCTCCCAGAGCACCCCACCTCTGTCTGCTATCATTCTGGTGGTGCTTCCATAGAGTTTTCTTGGTAAAAATAGAGAAGTGATTTACCATTGCCTCCTTCTGCGCAGTCAAGTTGAGTTTCCACCCTTAACTGTCTCCCATGTCGCTGCTGCCCAGCACAGGTGAGTTTTGACCTGTAGCAGATTGCCTTGCATTCACAAGCCACTGGCCAAGCTAGGAATGGGATGGGTAAGCCTCTGCTTGACTGTTCCTCCCATAGTCAAGACAGGTAGAGTACTGGAAACTCTCCAGATGTGACTCTGAGTGGGGAACTTACAGTCTACAGTCTATATATATATATATATATAATAATAATGCTGGTATTTGTTAAGCGCTTACTATGTGCCGAGCACTGTTCTAAGCCCTGGGGCAGATACAAGGTAATCAGGTTGTCCCATGTGAGGCTTACAGTTAATCCCCATTTTACAAATGAATGAGGTAACTGAGGCACAGAGAAGTTAAATGACCTGCCCACAGTCACACAGCTGACAAGTGGCAGAGCCGGGATTCGAACTCATGACCTCTGACTCCCAAGCCCGGGCTCTTTCCACTGAGCCACGCTGCTTCTCTTTTATATATATATATATATAGTTCTTACAATTTCAAGAAGATAACAGGGACCATGAAGTATGTGTATGATATTGTCCTGGGAAAAAGGCAATGTAGGATCCACTGTGCTGGCCACACTGGGCACACAAAACCATTGCCCCTTGTTGTGGTATTGTATTTAATGTTTGTTATGCCTGATGCTCTTTTCTTTTTTGCCTCCTTGTCTCTCTTTTCATATGCAGCTTTTCTTAAAGAGAGCTACTCCTTTAAAAAAAATGATTTTGTTAAGTGCTTAGTGTGTGCCAATAGATACAAGATAATCAGGTTGGACACAGTCTGCTTCCCACATGGGGTTCATAAACTTAATCCCCGTTTTACAGATAAGGTAACTGAGACACAGAGAAATTACATGACATGCTCAAAATCACTCAGCAGACAAGTGGCATGATAAAACAAAGCATCAAGAGTACTGAATCCCAGTTGAAAACTAGTGGCCAATTACTGAGAACTGTCCAGCGGCTAATAAGATGAGAGAAGAAGCCAGCAGCAAGGAGTAGTGGAAAGAGCCTGGGTCTGGAAGTCAGAAGACCTGGGTTCTAATATTTCCTCTGTCACTTTTTTAAGGGTGCTTTTTTCATAGTATTTGTTAATCAAATTTAATACTATATATCAAACACTTCTAAGTGTTAGGGTAGGTACAAGTTAATTAAGTCAGATACAGTCCCTGTCTTGCAGTCCAAGTAGGAGGGAGAACAGGTATTTAATACTCATTTTACTGTTGAGGAAACTGAGGCACAGAGAAGTTAAGTGACTTACCCAAAGACACAGATTAGAATCCAGGTCCTCTTACTCCCAAGCCTATTCTCTTTCCACTAGTCACACTGCTTCTGTTGTATTGTGCTCTCCAAAGCACTTAGTACAATTCTGTGCATGCAGTAAGCACTCAGTTAGCACCACTGAATGATTGATTAATAGGGGCTTGAGAATTGTTGAGACAGCTGGGGAAGACAGGTGGCAGGCAGGGCATCAGCTACGCTCCTAGGGAGAGAGAACTCGGTGGAAAGAGCAGGGAAAGGGATACAGTCAGGGCAGGTGTCAAAATGGCAGTGGCTTTTCTCTCCCCACCACATTCATTCCATTCAATCAGTGGAATTTATTAACTGCTTACTGTCCGCAGAGCACTGTACTAAGATCTGAGGATAGTACAATGCGACCAAGTTGATAGAGCAATCCCTACCCACAAGCAACTTGCAGTCTGCAGGGGGAGGCAGACATAAATTACAAAAAGGGGAAATGGGAGGATGTAAGGATATGCATTTAAGGGCTGTGGGACAGATAGATAGATAGAGACCCAAAGCATGGAATGAAGAATTCTATATTTTTAGGAATGAAAAATGATGAAATAAAGGCATTTATTATTTTGATTATTCTGTTGCCAGTCACATTTGAAAACCAGTGATCTAGTAGCATTTTGGCCTAATGGAAAGAATCCAGGCCTGGGAATAGGAGGTTCTAATCCTGTCTCAGTTCTCTCATCTGCAAAACAGGAATTCAATACCAGTTCTCTCTCCTACTTAGATTGAGGCACATGTGGAACCTGATAATTCTATATCTACCCCAGTGCTTAGTATAGTGTATAGCACATAGTAAGTGCTTAACAAATACCATTATTATTATTATTATTATTGTCTTGGGCATAGCGCAAAAGTGGTCTTTTTCCTTACATATTTGCTCTTACCTAAGACTGAGAATTCTTCCCCACTGCTCCTTTCCTTCTTTGATTCCCTTTGCCATAAGACTGGGGTCTTTCTCTCATCTACCCTTTTAGAATGAGAAAAACCTTCGTGACTCTGGGAGCATCCTGTCAACGATATTCTTTAGCAACCAATCCAGGAGAGGGCCTGGCTAGTATCTGGCCAGAAATGGAGAACAAGGAGGCACCATGAATACTGCTACACTCTGATGGTTTTTGAATTCATTCAGTGACATTTATTGAGCATTTACTGTGTGCAGAACACTGTACTAAATGCTTGGGAGAGAGCAATACAACAATAAACAGACACTTTCCCTGCCCACAACAAGCTCAAAGTCTAGAGGTGGGGGGACGACCAACATTAATATAAATGAATAAATAAATAAGTTACAGATATGCTGTAGAGCTGGGATGGGGGATGAGTAAATGAATCAAGTCAGCATGACTCAAAGGAAAGTGGGAGAAGATAAAAGGAGTGCGTAGTCAGGGAAGGCCTCTTGGAGGAGATAGACCTTCAATCAGGCTTTGAAGTAGGGGACAGTAATTGTTTCTCAGCTATAAGAGGGAAGGGTATTCCAGGCAGGATGTGGGTGAGAGGTTGGCAGCAAGATAGATGAGACTGAGGTACAGTGAAAAGGTTAGCATTAGATGAGTGAAGTGTGTGGGCTGGGTTGTAATAGAAGAGTAGTGAGGTGAGGTATGAGGAGGCAAAGTGATTGAGTGCTTTAAAACGAGTGGTGAGGAGTTTTTGTTTAATGCATAGGTGGATGGGCAACCACTGGAGTTTCTTGAGGGGTGGGGAAAATGTACGAAAATGATCCAGGCAGCAGAGTGAAATACGGATTGGAGTGGGGAGAAACAGAGGACTGGGAGGTCATCAAGGAGGCTGATATAGTAATAAAGGCAGGAGGGGATAACATAGCAGCAGTTTGGATGGAGAGGAAAGGGTGGCTTTTAGCAATGTCATGAAAGTGAAGCTGACAAGATTTAGTGACAGATTGAATATGTGGATTGAATGAGAGAGATGAGCTAAGGATAAAGCCAAGGTTACAGGATTGTGAGACAGGAAGGATGGTGACTGTGAGCCCATTGTTGGGCAGGGATTGTCTCTATCTGTTGCTGAATTGTACATTTCAAGCACTTAGTACAGTGCTCGGCACAGAGTAAGCGCTCAATAAATATGACTGAATGAATGAATGAATGATGTCATCTACAATGGTGAGAAACTCAGAGGGGAGGACAGGGTTTAGGAGGCAAGATAAGGAGTTCTGTTTTGGACATGTTAATCTTGAGGTGACAGGAGGACACCAAAGTAGAGATGTCTTGAAGGCAGGAGGAATGCGAGGCTGCAGAGAGGGAGAGAGATCAGGACTGGAGATGTAGATTTGGGTATCATCTAAATAGAGTTGGTAGTTGAAGCCATGGAAGTGAATGAGTTCTCCAAGGGAGTGGGGGTAGATTCATTCATTTATTCATTCATTCAATCATATTTATTGAGCATTTACTGTGTGCACAGTACCATAGTAAATGCTTGGGAGAGTACAATATAACTGCAAAGAGACACATTCCCTGCCCACAATGAGCACACAGTCTAGAAGGGGCGGCAGACATTAATATGCAATGTAGATGGAGAATAGAAGAGGACCTAGAACTGAACCCTGAATGAACCCCACAGGTAAGGGTTGGGAAGCAGAGGGGGAGCCCCCAAAATAGATAGAGAATGAGAATGAGAGATAGGAGGAGAACGAGTAGAGAATAGTATCAGTGAAGCCAAGCCTGGATAATGTTTCCAGAAGAAGCGGGTGGTCAACAGTGTCAAAGGCATCAGAGAGGTCAAGGAGGATTCAGATGGAGTAGAGCTCATTGGAGTTGACAAGAAGGAGACCACTGGTGACCTCTGAGAGGGCAGTTTCTGTGAAGAGAAGGGGATGGAAGCCAGATTAGAGGGGGTCAAGAAGAGAATTCGAGCAGAGAAAGTTGACAGAGAGTTTAGGCAATTCTCTCATGGACCTTGGAGAGGAATGGTAAGAGGGAAATGGGGAGATAACTGGTAGAAGCCATGGACTTAAGGGAGGTTTTTTTTTTTTAGAAGAGGGGAAATATGAGCATGCTTGAAAGCAGTGGGGAAGAAGCCGTTGGAGAGCAAACAATTGAAGATGGCAGTTAGGTAGGGAAGAGGGGAGGGAGAAAGTATTTTGATAAGGTGCAAAGGAATGGGGTCGCATGTATAGGTGGAGGCAGTGGATTTTGAGAAAAGCCAGAGATGTCCTCTAGAGACAATGCTGGGGAAAATGGGAGACTTGTAGAAGGGTAGGGAATGGAGAGGAATTGGGGAGAGGCAGGGGTGATTTCAGGGAGCTCATCCTTGAAATAGTCAATTTTCTTAATATATTAGCTGGCCAGGTCATTGGGGGCAAGGGTTAGGGGAGGAAGGGGGACAGAAGTTTTGAGGATGGAGTTAAACATCTGGAACAATGGCAAGGGTGATGGGCACGAGTGTCAATGAGGATGGAGAAGCAATTTTGCCAGAAAGAGGAGAGGGCAGAGTTAAAACACACAAGGGTAAACTTGAAGTGGACAGAGTCAGCCTGATATCTAGATTTCTGCCAGCAGCGCTCTGGGGCTCATCCACAAGAACGAAGGAGGCAGATTGCACAAGTCATCCAGAATTGTGGGTTATTGTTGCGAGATCGATGAAGCGATAGGGTAGAGAGTGAATTGAGTTCAGTAGAGAAGGTGATGTTGAGAGCATCAGTTTAATCAACAAGGGAAGGTAGTTTAGGTATGGAAGCTAAATGGGGCATAATGAGTTGAGAAATTTTTGGATGGGGTCAAAAGATCAGAGATCTCTGTGAGGTAACAGTACAGATTTACGGGGAGGAGGCATGTGGGAGAGAAGGCAGTTGAGGAGGTTGTGGTCAGATAGAGGGATTTCAGAATTGGTGAGGGTAGAGATTGTGCAGTGGCTAGAGATGAGGAGATCAAATGCATATCCAAATTGGTGAGTGGGTGAGGTTGGGTGGAGCAGGAGGCCAGTGGAATTGAGGAGTGATAGAAGGCAGGCAGGGATTGCCTTTCTTCAATCAATAAGTTGTATTTGTTAAGTACTTCCCGTGTGCAGAGAGCTATACTAAGTGCTTGGGAGAGTCCAATGCAACAGAGTTGGTAGACCCATGAATGGTGATGATGGTTCTATCTTTGAGATCCTGTGGCATTTCCTGTGTTGAGGAAGAGTTTATGCATGTGGTTAAGCTGGTTCTCTTCTCCATGTTGAAGATCTCAGCAGATATTTCATCTATGTATAGGTGCTTTACAATTTTCCTGGGTCTGACTGCTGTGGTGACTTCTTTGGCAGTTGATATGTGCCCTGTCTTCACACTTCAAACAGAAACCCCTCATTATAAGCTTTAAAGCTGTCAGTCAGCTTGGCCCCTCCTCACTTATCTCCCTGTTTTTCTAATACAACCCAGTTTGCACACTTAGCTCACTCTACCTCCATCTTGTGACATCTCTGCCGACATCTCGCCCATGTCCTATATAGGGCCTGGAACTCCCTCCCTCTTCCTATCCAGCAGCTGACCACCCTTCCTACCGTCAAAGGCTTATTAAAAGCATATCTACTCCCAGAGGTCTTCCCCATCCTTGCACTTGGCTTTGCACCCTTATTCACCCCTCCCTCAGTTCCAAAGCATTTAAGTACATTACCATATCTTATTTATTTATATTAATGTCTGTCTCCCCTTCTAGACTGAAAGCTCATGTGGGCAGGAAACTTCAGTCATAATTACTAAGTACTCACTGTGTGCAAAGCACTGTACTAAGTGCTTTAGGAGAGTACAAGGGAATAACAAACAGCCACATTCCTGCCCACAACGAATTTACAGGCTAGAGGGGGAAACAGAAACTAATATAAATAAATAAATAAGTAAATAAATAAATTACAGATATGTACATATCTGCTGTGGGGTTGGGAGGGAAGATGAATGAAGGAGCAAGAGTGGCACAAAAAGGAGGGGTAGAAGAGAGGGCAGCTTAGACAGGGAAGGCTTCTTTGAGGAGATGTGCCTTCAGTAAGATTTTGAAGTGGGGGAGAGCAATTATCTGTCTGATATGAGGAGGAAGGACGTTCCAGGCCAGAGGTAGGATGTGGGCTAGAGGTCGGCAGCGAGATAGACAAGATCCGGTTACAGTGAGAAGGTTAGCATTAGAGGAATCAAGTGTGAGGGTTGGGTTGTAGTAGGAGAGTAGAGAGGTGAGGTAGGAGGGGGCAAAGTGATTAAGTGCTTTAAAGTTAATGTGAGGAGTTTTTGTTTGATGCAGAGGTGGATGGGCAACCACCAGAGTTTCTTAGGAAACATGTGGGAAAAGATGGTCTGAACGTTTTTGAAGGAAAATGATTTGGGCAGCAGAACAGAGTATGGACTGGAATTGGGAGAGACAGGAGGCAGGGAAGTCAGAAAGGAGACTGATACAGTAATCAAGGTGGGATAGGATAAGTGCTTGCATTTATGTGATAGCAGTTTGGATGGAAAAAAAGGGGTGGATTTTGGCAATGTTGTGAAGGTAGAATTTACAAGATTGAGGAATGTGTCTACCAAGTGTTATATTGTACTTTCCCAGGCACTTAGTACAGTGACCTGCACACAGTAAGCACTCATTGAATATGATTTATTGATTGATTGATATCAGGAGGTTTTGTATGCTTTATATTAGATTGAAAAAATGGTTCAGAAAGGAATCACATTTAATCCCAATATGAGAAGACAAGATGTTATTACCTGGATTGTCTAGAGGCTTTCAGTGAGTGATTGGCAGGGAGGAGTAGGGCAGAGAGAGCTGTCTGTACACCACCTGACTCTGGAGAACAACAGTGGAATAAGATTGGAAGACTGGGATATAGGATAATAATAACTCAGAATTGAGATGCAGCGTAGCCTAGTGGAAAGTCATGGCCTGGGAGTCAGAGGACCTGATTCTAATTCACGTCTCACCATATGCCTGCTGCATGACCTTGGGCAAGTTACTTAACTTCTCTGTGCCTCAGTTTTTCCATCTGAAAAATGGATATTCAATACCTTGTTCTCCTTCCTACTTAGACTGGGAGCCACATGTGGGACAGGGACTGTGGCCAACTTGATTATCTTGTATTTACCCTCAATGCTTAGTACTGTGCTTGGTACATAGTAAACACTTAATAATTAATATTAATAATAATAATAATAATAATGGCATTTTTTAAGCACTTTCTATGTGCCAAACACTGTTCTAAGCGCTGGAGTAGATACAAGGTTTCAGGTTGTCCCAAATGGGGCTCACAATCTTAATCGTCATTTTACAGATGAGGTAGCTGAGGCCCAGAGAAATAAATGACTTGCCCAAAGTCACACAGCTGATAAGTGGTGCAGCCAGGATTAGAACCCACGACCTTTGACTCCCAAGCCCATGCTCTTTCCCCTAAGCCATGCTGCTTCTCAGTAATATTGTTGACAACATTATCATTATTATCATTAATAATAATAATATAGGGTGGAATAATAATAATGGTATTTGTTAAGCTCTTACTATGTACCAAACATAAACCTCTATTGAATAGTGGTGTAGAGTCACTCAATTCAAACAGGCTCATTCTTTGAAGCCAGGCACAAATGTTGTAAATTCTTCTGATGTTCAGTTGTTGCAGCCTCAGTAATAATCAGTTTAGAATCAGGAGCAGAAGGCAACACTCAAAGACATAGGCTACAAAAGAAATGCAACTCTCTTCTTAGGGATCAAGATCATGGTATCAACCAGTAGTAATACCATATTATGAATAGTTTCATTAATTTCTAGCTCATATATTGGCATGAGCTGTTTCCATGACAACTTTCTTTTTGTCTTGTGCTGTTGAGTCATCTCAGACCCATAACAACTCCATGGACACACCTCTCCCAGCCCTACCTCCATCTGCAATTATTCTGGTAGTGCATCTATAGAGTTTTCATGGTAAAAACACAGAAGTGGTTTACCATTGCCCTCTTCTACACAGAAAGCTCAATTCTCCACTCTCAACTCTCTCCCATGTTGCTGCTGTCCAGCACAGGTGAATTTTGAGTTGCAGCAGATTGCTTTCCTCTTGCTAGCCACTGCCGAAGCTAGGAATGAAATGGGTATCTCTCTGTTTGACTTTCCCTCCCATAGTTGAGACAGGTAGAATACTGGGAACTCTCCAGATGCAATATTGAGAGGGGTAACTCTCCTTTAGCAAAAAGAAGTTACTTGTTATGAATGTTTTATTTATATTTACTCTACATAAGTGGGTTGATCCTTTCCATAAACGAACTCTCTTTTTGCAAACAGAAATTCTATTTTGAATGGTTTCAATGATTTTCAACTTATATAAACTGGTTGATCCTTCCTTTTCTACTCCATCAGGAGAACTCAGTATCACTTTCCATAGTGCTCTGAAGGTGATTTGGCAGGGGTCTCTCCCCAATAATCTAGTGGAGCAAGAGTGTGGGCATCTAGGGAAAAGGATGGTTGGCCATTTAAGCTCCTCCTTCTCAATTAATTAATCGATCACTTGTATTTTTTGAGCACTGACTCCTGTGTGCAGAGCACTGTACTAAGTGCTTGGAGGAGTACAATATAACAGAGTTTGGTAGATTTGTTCACTGTCCACAAGGAGCTTACAAGTCTAGAGGGAGACTTACTTTAAAATTAATTACAGGTATGGACAGAAGCGCTGTGGGGCTGAGGTGGGATGAATAAAGGGTTCAAATCCAAGAGCAGGGGCAACCAAGAGGGAGAGGGACTAGGGGAAGGGAAAGGCTTCTTGGAGGAGGTGATATTTTAATAGGGCTTTGAGGTTTGGGAGAACCTATCAGATATGAAAGGGGAAGGAGTTTGAGGCCAGAGGCAGGATATGGGCTAAAAATTGGTGGTGATATCAGTGAGATCGGAATACAGTGAGGAAGTTGGTGTTAAAGGAGTGAAGTTCTTCAACTGGGTTGCAGGAAATCAATGAGGTAAGCCAGGAAGGGTAAAGTGTTGGAGTGCTTTAGAGCTGATGTTAAGGAGTTTCCATTAGACCACGTGAATGAAAAACCACTGGAGGTTCTTGTGAAGTAAGAAAACATGGACTGAAATTTTTCTGTAGAAAAATTATATGGGCAGCAGAATGAAGTATGGTCTGGAGTGAGGAGAGACAGGAGTCAGGAAGTTCAGCAAGAAGGCTGAGGTAGAAATCAAGGTGGGATAGAATAAGTGCTTGTATTAAAGTGGTAGCAGTTTGGATGGAAAGGAAAGGGTGGATTTTAGTGATGTGAGGGTTGAACCAACAGGATTTGGTGACAGACTGAATATATGAGTTGAATGAGAGAGGTGAGTCAAGGATAATGCCAAGGGCTTGTGAGACAGGAGTATGGTGGTGCTATAAGCGCTTAACAAATGCCACTTAAAAATAAAAAGTTAAAGTCCAGGGGCCCCAGGCTGAGGCTGTGGGAGGCAAGCACCCTACAAAGCCACACCATTTTAACCCTTGACACACCAAAAGCCACCCTCAGAGCAGACCAAGGGGATACTTTTATTCCCAGTCATTTCCCTTCCCACCCATTCATTCATTCATTCATTCAAATGTATTTACTGAGTGCTTAATGTGCGCAGAGCAGCATACTAAGCACTTGAGAGAGTACTATATAACAATAAACAGACACATTCCCTGCCCACAGGAATTTTCTCTCCTTCTTTCCACTCTGGTGATTGCTTGGCAAACAGCCTATGTGTGGGTGGGAGAAAGTGAGGATAGGTGGGGAGGGGTGATGGGAAAGTGATGGCACAAGGAGAGGGTATTTATTAATTTTGGCTCAATGAACTCACTCTCTCTCTCCCCTCACCCCTTTCTCTCCCTCTTTCCCTTTCCCTTCCCTTTCCTCTTCCAGGTAGCTTTAAAGGAGGCCTCTCTTTCTAACTGAAATTTCGAGAGAATGAACGCCACTGAGATCTCTTTTGGGATCGTGATGCTATTCCAGGTCATCCTTGGGGTCTCAGTGAATGTGTTCCTCCTCTTATTTTATACCCGCATGGTTTCCACCAGCCCCAAGATCAGCTCCTCCGACTTGATCCTCAGTCACTTAGCCTTGGCCAACACCATAATTCTCCTGACCAATCCAACCCCAGAGACCATGTCTGCTTGGGGCCTGAGAAACTTCCTGGGAAATGTTGGATGTAAAATCTTCTTTTATCTTTATCGAGTAGCCATCTGCACCACCTGCCTCTTGAGTGTCTTCCAAGCCATCACCATCAGTCCTGGCACCTCCCAATGGGCAGGCATCAAAGCTAAATTACCCAAATGCATCCTCCCTTCCTGTGTCCTCTCTTGGATTATTAATCTTCTCATAGAGTTTGATACAGTGATGAACATGACAGGCCCTCAGAATGGCAGCACAGTTAGAATCATTTTGGACCTCAAATATTGCTCTAAAGTTAGCAAAAGTGAAGAAATCGCCCTGGTCATGGCAACTGTGTGTTCCCTCCGGGATCTCTACATCGTGGGGCTCATGAGCATGGCCAGCATCTACATAGTATTTCTCTTGCACAGACACCACAGGCAGGTCCAGCACCTTCATGGACCCAGACACTCTCAAAGGGTGATGCCTGAGGTCAGAGCGGCAAAGAGAGTCGTTGTCCTGGCTACTCTTTATGTCCTCCTCTATGGATGACAGACAATCATGCTAAGTATTTTGCTAAACATGAAAGAAAGCGCTCCTCTAATGGTCAGCAGTCACATGATTTGGTCACCCACCTTCTCAGTCATTAGTCCATTCTTGATGATTCAGAGTGACAGGAGACTGAAAATCTTCGGGAAAACAGAATCTCCTAGGGTTCCAAGGAAGCTTTCTGTCCACCCACTCAAACCTACTGGGGTAAGATGACCAGACAGCCTGACTGGAGCAGCACTGCACCAGTATGGGTTCTGTGCCATGATCCCACGATTACTCAAGTCTTAGGTAGAAACCATTAAGGGTGATTTGGTGGTTATGTTGGCTATTGCCCGCAGGGTCAGAAATGAAGTCTCAGGACCAATCAATCATATTTATTAAGCACTTCAGCATTATCCTGACTTACTCCCTTTATTCATAACCCTTCCCAGCCCCATGGCAATAATGTACATATCTGTAATTTATTTATTTTTATCAATGTCTGTCTCCCCTTCTATACTAGTGTACTCACTATGGGCAAGAAACACATCTACCAACTCATATTATATTCTCTCAAGCACTTACTACATTGCATTGCACACAGCAAGTGCTAAATAATTATGATTGACTGACTGACTTCAGAGCACTGTACTAAGTGCTTGAGAGAATATAATATAATAGAGTTGGTAGACACATTCCTTGCCCACAACGAGCTTACAGTGTAGAGGTGGAAACAGACAATAAAATCAATTATGGATAAGGAATTAAGTGTTGCGCTGTGAACCTATGTGGGCTGAATGATTTTTGAGAAAAAGGATCTGGGCAGCAGGGAGAAGTATGGACTGGAGTGGGGAGAGACAGGAGGCAAGGAGGTCAGTGAGAAGGCCGAGGCAGTAGTCAAGGAGGGATAGGATAAGTGCTTGGACCAAGCAGAGAGACCCATGTTTTTCCTACTCAGAATCCAGCCTCATGTTCCCCCCACGGATTCTGGATCATGATGATAGTAGGTCACAGGGAAAGAGGGAGAGAGCCAGCTCTTCCCTGATGCTCCTGAGGGATTCTGGAATGGACACATCCTCCAGTAACAACATTTCCATCAGCCTTTGCTCCAGCCAAGAAAGACTCCAGCAGTGTCATCAGCCCTTCACCATCCCCTTACTTTTGACCTCTGGGCTCATTGGCAGAAGAGAAGCTACTCCAGCCCTGTGCCATTGAGATTCTCATCATTCATTCAGTCATTTATTCAGTTGTATTATTGAGCACTTACTGTGTGCAAAGCACTGTACTGAGTGCTTGGGAGAGTAAAATACAACAATAAACAGACTCATTCCCTGCCCACAATAAGCTTACAGTCTAGAGGAGGGGACACAGGCATTTATATAAATAAATTACAGATATATACGTAAGTGCTGTGAGGCTGGGAAGGGGGAAGAACAAAGGGAGCGAGTCAGGGTGATGCAGAAGGGAGTGGGAGAAGAGGAAAAGGGTAATTTAGTCAGGGAAGTCCTCTTAGAGGAGATGTGCCTTCAATAAAGCTTTCAAGCGGGGGAGAGTAATTGTCAGATTTGAGGAGGGAGGGCATTCTAGGCCAGAGGCAAGATGTGGGCAAGGCGTCAGCAGCGAGATATATGAGTTAGAGGTACAGTGAGAAGGTTTGCATTAGAGGAGTGAAGTGTGTGGGCTGGGTTACAGTAGGAGAGTAGCAAGAAGAGGTAGGAGGTGGCAAGGGGATTGAGCGTTTTCAAGCCAATGGTGAGGAGCTTTTGTTTGATGTGAAGGTGGATGGGCAACCAATGTTGGTTTTTTTGAGGAGTGGGGTGACATGTCCTGAACGTTTTTGTAGAAAAATGATCTGGGCATCAGAATGAAGTATGGACTGGAATAGGAAGACACAGGAGGCTGTATCATCAGTCCCTGATCCAGCCCAGGAAGGACTTAAATGGAAGTGGCACATCTTTTCAACTTTCAGAACCCTGATAAAGCCAGTGTGTGGCTCCAGCTGTGACTTCTGGGACTGCTGCTGTACTCACAATGGCCTAATGCCCCTTTCCTATTTAACTTTATTTTTTGTATTTGTGCAATCTTTCCTTTTGTGTCTTGTGCCAATCCCTAATTCTGTTTACTCTTTGACTGTGAGCTCCTTGGGGGCCATGGACCATGTCTATATCTCTTCCAGGTACTTTCCTCCAGTGCTTAGTGCAGTGCTTTCCATACAGTACGTTATTAATAAGTTACAGTAGAAGGAGCAGCCTCTACTGTAAAGAAGTACAATGCTGGATATTCCCAATGAAGTACATCAGCCGACTGCTTCCTCTTCCCTTTCACTTATGTCAATCAGCTTCTACCCATTTCAGCTGCAAACCAACTTGAGCAGAGGGAAGAGACCCCCAACTCCTTCGTCCACACTCCCTCCAACCCCCCATGCACTGGGGGCTTAAAATTGCACCAGAGAAGGGGACACTGGAACCCTTAACACCCTTCCCCCCATTCATGCACCCGGGACCTAGGACTGCATGATGAAGGAATCACCAATCTCCCCACCTCCACCTCTTCACAGACCAGGACCTGGGCACCCCACCAAAGAAGCAGGACAGCGACTCACCAAGGAAATAACATTTACCTTTTCACAACTTGCAACTTGTTAGCTGTCGCCCATTCCTTTCACTCTAGACAGCCATTATAAACAGAGAAGCAGCATGGTGTAGTTGATAAAACATGGGCCTGGGAGTCAGAAGTTCATGGGTTCCAATTCTGGCTCCATCAATTGTCTGCTGTATGACCTTAGACAGGTCACTTCACTTTTCTGGGCCTCAGAGATCTATACTTCATCAGTACAATGGGGATTGAGACTGTGAGCCCAAGTGGGACAGGAACTGTGTCTAACTTGATTTTCTTGTATCCACCCCAGCGCTTAGTACAGTGCCTGTCCCATGGTAAGTGTTTAACAAATTGTGGTGAGCCCACAACAAGCTGCCTTATTAGTGACTGTTTGTGATCCGATGAACAGCAAGGAAGAGACTGGCGAAGACACTGAAGGGCTCTACCTGAAACAGGTAATTGCTGGCCTGGAAGGGTGGAGCATGGAGGGAAGTGTGGCCTTCTCTCCTTGTTCTACCCAGTAACGGGCTTGGACCAATCAATGACTGCATGTAGAGCCTCAGGTGTGACACCTATGGCAGATATAAGGCGCTCGTTTTGAATCTCAAGAGGCATGCAAAGGGCATGCAGACAGAGACATGCAGAGAAGCAGCACAGAGACATGCAAAGAGCAGCAGAAGCAGCAGGAGAACAGCAGCAGAAAGAAGCATTGGCAAAACAGGCTCCTTTGACCACAGACTGGTATTGAACCTTTGAGTGGTGGAGTGAATGAGTCTATGTATGTGTCACTCCCTTGCAAGTTTGTAAAACTAAGTAAAAAACTTTCCTAAGTAACCTGGGTGATCAGAGGTGTGGTTTGACTGTACTATGTGTCACTGAGGCTCCCCTGGTCCAGGAATGTCCTGGTGGTACAAACAGGGGACTCACAACATACAAATACCATTATATATTTGCTAATCGCAGTGTAGGATTCATCGAGGCCCTCCAACTGGGAGCTGCTGAGTCCCCCATATGTAGAGCTCTGCAATGACCACTGGGCTCTACAGATTAACTGCTGCAACTCTGGATTTTCTTTTTCCTATGCCCTACTCTCATGTGCCCTCAGTCCCTTCCTTCTGACACCCCCACCCGTGCCTCTAGCACCCAGGACCCATCCTCTTCCCTCTCCCTACATGCCAACACCTCAAACTAAACATGCCCCAAACTGAACTCCTTATCTTCCCAACTGAATCCTGTCCTCTCTCGTCTTCCCTATCACTTGTAGACAATGCTACCACCGTCTGTATTTCACAAGCCTTTAACCTTGCCATTGTACAAGAGTCATTTCTCTCATTCCACCTACATATCCAATCTGTCACCAAATTCTGTCCATTCTGTCATCACAACACTGCCAAAATCTGCCCTTTCATCTCTATCCAATCTGCTATCAAGCCGACCCAAGCACTTATCTTATCCAGGCTTGACTACTGCATATGTCCCCACGCTGACATCCGTCTCCTGTCTCTCCCCAGACCAGTCCATACTTCACTCTGCTTCATGGATCATTTTTCTAATAAAAGTTCAGCCATTATCTCCCCATTCCTCAAGTACCTCCAATTGCTGCTCATCCACCTCCACCACAAACAGAAACTCCTTATCATCAGCTTGAAAGCATTCAATTAGCTAATCCCATCCTACCTCACCTCACTGATCACCTATTACAGCCCAGTTCACACACTTTGCTCCTCTAGCACCAGATTATTCACTGGACCCCGATCTCAACTTCTCACAGCCAACACCTTTCCCACATCCTCCCCTTAGCCTGGAACTCCCTCCCCCTCCATATTCATCAGACCACCATTCTCCCTACATTTAAACCTTCATTAAGGTCACAGGTCCTCCAGGAGGCCTTCCTGGATTAAGTTCTCTTTCTCCCTGAGGCGTTGTCTATACACTTGGATTTGTGATCTTTGAGCATTTGATATTTGTCCCAACCACAACTCCACAGAACTTAAGCACATATATTTAAATTATACATTATAAATTACTTATTCATTTATTCCAATTAATGTCTGTCTCCCCTTCACATTTCTTCTCACTTCTTAGTGAGAAGCAGCATGGTCTAGTAGTAAGATCACGGGCTTGGGTGTCAGAAGTCCTGACTGGCACTTGTCTGCTTTGTGACTCTGGGCAAGTCTCTCACTCCTCTGTGCCTGTTACATTATGTGTAGAATGGGGATTGAGACTGTGAGCCCCATGTGGGACAGGAACTGTATCCAAAGTGATTACCTTGTATCTACCCCAGCGTTTAGAATAGTGCCTGACATGGAGTAAGCGCTGAGCAAATACCATAATTATTATTGTTATTATTTATAGAAATGGAAGAGTGATGTCTACAGTGATGAGAAAGACAAAGTGAGGACAGGATTTGGATGGGAAGATAACTCTAAGCTCCTTGTGGGTAAGGAAAGTGCCTACAAATTTTGTCAAACTCTTCTAAGTGATTAGTATAGTGCCCTGCCCCAAAAAACACTCAAAGGACATTGATTGTCTGATTGATTGAATTCCTCTGCATCTTATCCCCTAACTATAGGAGTTCCTCAAGGTTCAGTTCTGAGTCCCCTTCTATTCTCCATCTACATCCACTCCCTTGGAGAATTCATTCTCTCCCAAGGCTTCACTTACCATTTCTATGTGCATGAATCCCAAATCGACATCTCAAGCCCTGAAATATCTCCTTCTCTGCAGTCTCATATTTCCTCCTGCTTTTACTACATCTCTACTTGTAAGTCCCACCTTCACCTCAAACTTAATGTGCTCAAAATAGAACTCCTCATCTTCCCAACCAAACCTTGTCATCTAATGGCCTTCCAATCACTGTGCATGGCACCACCATTCTCCTTATCTCACAAGTCCATTACTTTGGCATTTTCCTAGACTCATCTCATTCAACCTACATATTCAACCTGTTATTAGCAGCCTTTTTGGCCACCGACCGCCGACTTTAGCGGCTTTTTGGCCGCCGACCGCCGACTCATCCACGCCAAGACCGCCCCTCTCTCCCGGGAAGCTGAGCCTTGTCATCGCCTGGATCCTTGGAGCCATTACCTCGTGGGCTCGGGATCTCTGCTCCCCTGAGGCGCAGCCTCGGCCCACCCGACCCCGATTCCCGACAAGCCCCCCCTTCGCCTGCCGCTCGCCGACTCATCTGCGCCTCCTCCGCCTCCTCCGGGGAGCTGAGCCTTGGACCGCCCGGACCCGCGCCCGCCTCATCCTTTCCCAACCTGGACCTCCGCACCCCCGTTCGGGAACTCCGACACTAAGGATCTTCGCCCCCGCAGACCCCCAGCCACCAGCTCCCATTCCACCCCCCCTGCTCGGGCCCAGGGACATTGCGCTCCCCTTCTCGACCCTGGGGACATTGTGCTCCCCTGCTCGGCCCTAGGGACATTGTGTCCTCTGGGGACATTGTGTCCCCCTGCTCGGGCCCGGGGACATTGTGCTCCCTAACCGCTTCCCCACTCCGCCCGAGGCGGCCATTTTGGGAAGCCCTCATTCCCTCTTCCCCCTTGAGGTGATTCATCTCCCCCGCCCCCGCCCCGGGCGACGCTGTCCTCGTTCTCACCATGTTACCTTACCTTAGCCACCGCCTACGGCCGCAACCCACCCCGGACAACCTCAGCGCCCCCTCCCCCCGCCCCCCGCCGCCTCAGGGACATTTGGTCATGAGCTCTGGGACTCTCTCCGCCGCTGGCCGCTTGACTTTGAGTCTAGTCATCGCCTGCTTATTAACACTATTGTATTGTGTCTTACTGTACCATGTTGCTATATTAGCGATTTCGCTTGTTATTGTTTATTGTCGTCAGTGCTGCCACCCACCTCTCTGGCCTCACCAGCCGCCTGACTTTGAGTTTGATCAGGTCGCCCCTTAATCGAGCCTACCCCTGACCCTGGTCATCGCCCTCTTATTAACGCTACTATATTGTATCATACCTATCGTGTTGCTATATTAACACTACTGTATTGTATCATACTGTATCATGTTGCTATATTACCGATTTCGTTTGTTACTGTTTATTATTGTCAGTGCTGCCTCCCACCTCTCTGTCCTCACCATGTCCCTCCTCCCCCTCCTCCCTCCCGCCCCTTCCTATCCTCCCCTTCCCCTTCCCCTACCTGAGGGGGATTTTTCTGCGGACCACTCTTCAATCACTAAAAGGGAGGTCAAAGTCCAGATTTTATTTTATAATAAGAATTGTGGGATTTGTCATATGATTATTATGGGCCAAGCCCTCTGCTAAGGGCTATAGTAGATAGCATATCTCTGGTCCCTTATGGGGCTCAAGTAGGAAGAAGAAAAGGTATTGAATCTGCATTTTGCAGAAGCAGAACTGAGGCACCGAGAAGTTAAGTGACTTACACAAGGTCACACAGCAGCCAAATGGCAGGGGTGGGATTAGAAACCAGGCCATCCAACTCCCGGGCCCATGCTCTTTGCATTAGGCAACACTGTTTCCCTACTTCAGCAGTATCTGGGTCAGGAACAGGTTGGTGATGAAGGGGATTTTTCCCATAATGGACCAGAATTCCACAGGTTACATTTTGCTGGGATTTTGATTTGGCATACAGGACAGGAGATGGTGTGAGGGAGAACAGGTATTCAATCCCCATGTTATAGATGAGGAAAATGAGGCAGAGGGAAGCTAAGTGACTTGCCCAAGATCACACAGCAGGCAAATGACAGAGCCAATATTAGAACCCAGGTCTTCAGACTCCCAGGCCCGGACTCCTTCCATTAGGCTATGCTACTTCATGTCACTTCTCTGTTGCAGTAGTAGCAGTAGTTATAGTATTTTCTATTGTTCTATTTTAATGTTATTCTATTTTAATGGTTCTTGTGTGCAAGGAACTGCATAAAGCTCTGAAAAAAATAAATAGGTGGAAACTGGGCATGGTTCCTGTTTCTCAGAGAGTTTCACAGTCCAAGAGTATAAATGAGGAGAAAGGACTCAAAACAGACAAACCAGGAATAATGAAACGTTAAAATACAACACACATAAATGCAACACACATAAATGCACAAAATAAAAACAAAATCGGGATGCTGTGATAAAAGAGCAGAAATGCAGGCTCCTCAGAGTTTTGCTTCCAGGGCATAATTGCAGGTAGTAGTCTATGCAGAGTTTTGTGGAGGCTCCATGCTGTGGGTGAGGAAAGAAGCAGTTTTTATCCCTGGGATGTGGTCTTGGAGTGTGCTGGGAGCAGCATGGAGGGTCAGAGAGTGGATGGGACTTGAAATTTTAGAGGTGGAAAAGGGATGGCAAGGGATGGAAAGGAAATGGAAAAGGAAGTATGCACATGGAATCATTTTTACTCTTCTGGAGGATGACATTGGCTTCCAACCTCTTCATTCCACAGAAATGACCTTCTCAAAGGTGGCCAATGATTTCCTTCTTGCCAAATCCAATGGCCTCTACTCCATTCTAATCCTCCTCTTCTCAGAAACATTACCCAGTCTCGGAAACATTATCAAATCTCGCCTTCACTGACACGGTCCCTTCCTCATTCTCCTACCTCTCTGGCCACTCATTCTCAGTCTCTTCCGTGGGCTCCGTCCCTCCCTTCCACACCCTAATTGTGGGATTCCCTCAAGGTTCAGTTCTGGATCTTCTTCTAGTCTCCATTTACACCGACTCCCTTGGAAAACTCATTCGCTCCCATGACTTCAATTACCATCTCTATGCAGATAACACCTAAATCTATATCTCCAGCCCTGATCTCTCTCCCTCTGTGCAGTCTCACATTTCCTCCTGCCTTCAAGACATCTGTACTTGGATGTCCTCCTGTCATCTCAAATATAATATCTCTAAAACACATAACACTATTGTATTGTGTCTTACTGTACCATGTTGCTATATTAGCGATTTCATTTGTTATTGTTTATTGTCGTCAGTGCTGCCACCCACCTCTCTGGCATCACCAGCCGCCTGACTTTGAGTTTAATCAGGTCGGCCCTTAATCGAGCCTACCCCCGACCCTGGTCATCGCCCGCTTATTAACACTACTGTATTGTATCATACTGTATCATGTTGCTATATTACCGATTTCGTTTATTACTGTTTATTGTTGTCAGTGCTGCCACCCACCTCTCTGGCCTCACCATGTTCCTCCTCCCCCCCTCCTCCCTCCCGCCCCTTTCTATCCTCCCCTTCCCCTTCCCCTCTCTCGCTCAGCTCTTTCCCGCTTTCTCCTCTGTCTCCTCCCCGCCTCCCCTCCCCCGCCCTAGAACCCCACTTTACCAGCGCTACCCCTCTTCCCCCTCCCCCTACTCTCCCCCCCACCAAACCCCCTCCTCACCCCCTCCCCCCTTCTCTCTTCCCCGCCCACGCCCCATCCCAGTCCTCCTGTCCTACCGCTACCCCTCATCCCCCTCTCCCTGTCCAGGGCCCCGCCACCTCCTTCCCATCCAAATCCTCCCCTCCCCCCGCCCTTTCCCCCCTCCCCGCCTTGCACCCACAGCTACTTTCAAGTGTGGCCTCTGGAACCCCCGCTCTATTACAGGTAAGCTACCTTTCGTCCATGACCTTTTCCTCTCCCGCTCTCTCCTCCTCCTTGCCCTTTCAGAAACGTGGCTCACTCCCGAAGACACGGTCTCTGCCGCTGCTTTCTCCAGCGGAGGCCTCTCCTTCTCCCACTCCCCCAGACTCACCGGTAAGGGAGGAGGCGTCGGCTTCCTCCTCTCACCCTGCTGCCGCTTCCGCACTATCCCTCCTCCCCCCTCCCTCTCCTTCCCCTCCTTCGAGGCCCATATCATTCGCCTCTACCACCCCCTCCAGATACTTGTCGCTGTCATCTACCGCCCTCCTGGTCCCACCTCCGACTTCTTCAACCACCTTGACCCCTTTCTCACCTTCCTTCTCTCCTTTTCTCTGCCCACTCTAATCCTCAGAGACTTCAACATCCATATGGATGTACCCGATGACTCCTCTGCCGCCCGCCTGCTATCCCTCCTCGACTCTGCCGACCTCCTTCTCCACCATACCGCGCCCACTCACCCACTCGGTCACACCCTCGATCTCGTCATCTCCTACCGCTGCACTATCTCCTCCCTCCCCAACTCTGAAATCCCTCTCTCTGACCATTACCTTCTCACCTGCCTCATCTCTCACACTCCCTCCCCCTGCAAATCTTCGCTACTGCCCCACAGAGACCTCCGCTCTCTCGATCCCATCCGTCTTTCCAAAAGCATCTCTCCTCACCTTGCTGCCCTGTCCTCACTTCCCACTCTCGATGATCAGGTCTCCGCTCTCAACTCCACCCTCTCTACTCATCTCAACTCTCTCGCCCTCCTTTCCCTCCGCCGCTCTCGCTCCACTAACCCACAGCCCTGGATCACCTCCTCTGTCCGCCTCCTACGCTCCTATGCTCGAGCTGCTGAGTGCTGCTGGCGAAAGTCCAAGCACCAAGCCGACCTCACACACTTCAAATTTATCCTTTCCTGCCTTAACTCTGCTCTCTCCTCCGCCAGGCAAAACTTCTTCTCCTCCCTCATCGACACCCATGCCCGTCACCCCCGCCAATTGTTCCGGACCTTTAACTCTCTCCTTAGGCCCCCTGTTCCTCCCCCTCCCCCATCTCTCACCCCCAATGATCTGACCACCTATTTCCTCACAAAAATCAACACAATCAGGTCTGAGCTCCCCAAAGTCACCCCTCCGCCTCTCCCCTACCCCCACCAACCCTCTCCCCTACTTTTCCATCCTTCCCTGCAGTATCCTCAGAGGACATCTCCTCCCTCCTCGCAAGTGCCACCCCCTCCACCTGAGCCTCGGACCCCATTCCCTCTCACCTTATTAAAACCATCGCCCCTGCCCTCCTCCCTTCCTTAACTTCTATTTTTAACCACGCAATCTCCAATGGCTCCTTCCCCGCTGCCTTCAAACATGCCCACGTCTCCCCCATCCTAAAATAACCCGCTCTTGACCCCACTTCCCCCTCCAGTTATCTCCCTATCTCCCTACTACCCTTCCTTGCCAAAATCCTAGAACGAGTCGTCTACAATCGATGCTTAGAATTCCTTAACTCCCATTCTCTCCTAGACCCCCTCCAATCTGGCTCCCATCCCCTCAACTCTACCGAGACTGCTCTCTCTAAGGTCACCCATGACCTCCTTCTTGCCAAATCCAGTGGCTCCTACTCCATTTCAATCCTCCTTGACCTCTCTGCTGCCTCCCCTCCTCCTCCATACCTTATCTCACTTTGGCTTCACGGACTTCGTCCTCTCCTGGTTCTCCTCTTACCTCTCTGGCCGGTCATTCTCGGTCTCCTTCGCTGGCGCCTCCTCCCCCTCCCATCCTTTAACTGTTGGAGTTCCTCAAGGGTCAGTTCTTGGCCCTCTTCTGTTCTCCATTTACACTCACTCCCTCGGTGAACTCATTCGCTCTCAAGGCTTTGACTACCATCTCTACGCAGATGACACGCAGATCTACATCTCTGCCCCTGTCCTCTCCCCCTCCCGCAGATCTACATCTCTGCCCCTGTCCTCTCCCCTCCCTTCATCGTCTCCTGCCTCCAGGACGTCTCCACCTGGATGTCGGCCCGCCACCTAAAACTCAACATGAGCAAGACTGAGCTCCTCATCTTCCCTCCCAAACCCGGTCCTCTCCCAGACTTCTCTATCACCGTGGATGGCACAACCATCCTTCCCACAATCTCGGTGTCATCCTTGACTCGTCTCTCTCGTTCACCCCACACATCCTATCTGTTACCAAGACCTGCCGGTTTCACCTTTACAATATCGCCAAGATCCGCCCTTTCCTCTCCACCCAAACCTCTACCTTACTGCTACAGGCTCTCGTTATATCCCGGCTAGACTACTGTGACAGCCTTCTCTCTGATCTCCCTTCCTCCTCTCTCGCCCCGCTCCAGTCTATTCTTCACTCCGCTGCCCGGCTCATCTTCCTGCAAAAACGATCTGGGCATGTCACTCCCCTTCTTAAACACCCCCAGTGGTTGCCTATCAACCTCCGCTCCAAACAAAAACTCCTCACTCTAGGCTTCAAGGCTCTCCATCACCTTGCCCCTTCCTACCTCTCCTCCCTTCTCTCTTTCTACTGCCCACCCCGCACGCTCCGCTCCTCCGCTGCCCACCTCCTCACCGTCCCTCGGTCTCGCCTATCCCGCCGTCGACCCCTGGGTCATGTCCTCCCGCGGTCCTGGAACGCCCTCCCTCCTCACCTCCGCCAAACTGATTCTCTTCCCCTCTTCAAAACCCTACTTAAAACTCACCTCCTCCGAGAGGCCTTCCCAGACTGAGTTCCTCTTCTCCCTCTACTCCCTCTACCACTCCCCCCCACACCTCTCCACAGCTTAATTCTCTTTTCCCCCCATCTCCCTCTGCTCCTCCCCATCTCCCTTCCCATCCCCGAAGCACTGTACTCTTCTGCTCAATTGTATAGATTTTCATTACCCTATTTATTTTGTTAATGAAATGTACATCGCCTTGATTCTATTTAGTTGCCATTGTTTTTACGAGATGTTCTTCCCCTTGACTCTATTTATTGCCATTGGTCTTGTCTGTCTGTCTCCCCCCGATTAGACTGTATGCCTGTCAAACGGCAGGGACTGTCTCTATCTGTTGCTGACTTGTTCATTCCAAGCACTTAGTACAGTGCTCTGCACATAGTAAGCGCTCAATAAATACTATTGAATGAATGAATGAATGAATGTGGGACTTAATTATCATGTATCTACCCAGCACTGAGCACAGTGCTTGGCACATAATAAGGGCTTAACAAATATTCTTATTTATTATTATTACTATTATTTAAATGAAAGGCAGATAGTTTACACACAGAGGGATCAAAATTTAAATTGTGGTAGACAGCTCTATATAACTATGATGGTACACTACAAAACAGAACTAAATCACAAATTCATCCATTCAAGATATCAGTTTTCAAACTAAGTAGCTAAAATGGTAGTGAGAATGGAAGCCTCCTTGCTCCAGACAACAGACTTTGTGTTCAGAACGATGATCCAGGCAGCAGAGTGAATTTTAGAATTTGTGTCTCTCTGAGTGCTTAGCTCAGTGTTTGCCTCATAGTAAACACTTAAATACTAAAACCTACTAACTTAGAAAAGAGACACTGGAGGCAGGGAGACTAGTGAGGAGGCTGACACATTGCCGAGGTGGTTGATGAAGAGAGCTTGATCCAGGATTTGCCATGATGGTGGAGAGGAAAGGAAAGATTCAAAATGACAGATTTGGGGTTTTTTACAGCTTCTTTTGGATCTAGAATCTATCAGGCCTTGTCAGTGACCTGGGCTGGATATTAAGCACAGGGAGTAGTGGGTGAAAATAATGGATTTAACTCTACAGCTGGACACTCACAGGTTGGTACCTATGGTTATATTTACCTTCATTGCTCTGTCTCTGTATCTTCCTTAAAGGCAGTTAAATGGGGAAGATGGCAAAGGATGAGGAGAAACCAAGAGCTTAGTACAGTTCTCTGCACACAGTAAGCACTCAATAAATATGATTGAATGAATGAAGGAGTACAAAATCAGTCTCCACTGCTTTATTCAATGATGATGCTTATTGATGATCATCATCATAGTAATAATAACAATAATACATAACTTTGTTAAGCGCTTCTTACATGTCAACAGTGTTCTATGCACTGGAATAGATATCAGTCAATAAAGTCAGACCCTGTCCCTGCTTTATATGGGACTCAAAGTCTAAGTAGGAAGAACAGGCATTGGTTTCCCATTTTAGAGTTGAGGAAAGAGAGGTAGAGGGAAGGTAAGTGACTTGCCCAAGGTCCCAGAGCACGCAAGTGGAACCCAGGTCCTCTGGATCCCAGGCTCATGCTCTTTCAACGGGACCATGCCTCTTCCCACATATAAACAGAGGAAACAAAACAAACTGTCAGTGAGCCCAACAGAAGAACCTCACAGAGACATCTAGCAAAGCATTTTGGTAGTTAGAGGGACCATAACCAGGGGTCTGAAAAAGTGACCAAACGAGGGGTGTCTGGAGTAGAAATTCTCAGGGCTGCAATCCCTCATTAGGCCCTGATTATTTCCATGGACTGGGCCTAGAGATGTCTTTGTTTTAATGGTGATATTATTGTCTCAAAGTTTTCCTTCCTTGTATCAAAGAGGGTTTGTAGATAGAATGGTATGAGATTATTTGAGGGTCTTATTCCTCAGAAATTCACCTAGAAACTTTATGACTCGTGTTGCAGGTGAGCAACACAAAGGGACTGGCAGTGGCATATCCACTGACCACAAAAATGTTAGCATTCAACAGGGCAGCATTGTTCTTCATGGATGTCCCTAGAAACAGGGAATGAACAAAGTCTCCACAGTAGAAGAGCATGAAGCCACTCACAAACAGCAGAATGGTCTTGGTTGCTCGTCTCTCTGGTGATGCTTCAGGAGCTTGGAGGGGGCTGTGAAGATGCTGGACTTGGTGCCCGTGTCGGTGAAGGAGAAGGACCATGTAGCCACTGAAGCAGCTCATGAGCCCTAGAGATAAGATGTCACGGAGAGCCATGGAAGTGAAAATCAGTCCCTGGAGGAGTGTGTTGATAGGCACAAAGTAACAATTATTATCGGTGCTGGTTGAATTGTGGGAGGCCACCATTTGGAACAGGAGGTTGGTGCTTATCAGCATGTTTGGAATCCACATGATGCCTAAGACTGGGAGGGTGAAGTTTGGCACTTTAACTTTCAGTTTGAACAAGTAGGAATTGCTAGGACTGAGGGTGATCGCCTGGACCATGCTCAGGAGGCAGGTGGTGCAGATTGAGAGGCCTCTAGTGATGCGGCATAGAAAGGAGAACAGCTTACACTCAACATTCGTCTGTACAAGATGCATCCCCATCATCTCTCCAGCTATGATGATCCCCCTGGTTAGAAGCATCATGGTGTGGACCAAGGACAGGTGGATGATGATCAGGTCTGTGGGCTTTGGCTTGGAACCCAAGAAGAGTGAGGAGAGGTAGAAAGGGATGAGGAGGGAGTTACCCATGATTCCTACTCTAGTTTGGGAGAGGAAACAGATTCTCCAAGCCATATTAGTGTTCATCACTTTATAATATAAATTTCTGCAGTACTGTTGGAGGTAACAGGATGGATCAGAAACTATGAGAACAAATTTCTGGAGCTGAAAAGGAATCTGACAAAGGATCCAAAAAAAATTGAGTGTGTCAGTCACATTGGAAGGAAATAGTCATATTCACTGTGGTATTTTACAATCAATTTGTGTGTAAACCATTGGTATCAAATGGTTTGAAAATTTAAATCCACATATTTGACAGTTAATTCCAAGAATTCTAGCCCACGAGTACTGTACAATTTCCCTTTAGCAGACACCATTTGTCTTTTCCTTTGCAGGGAGTGATTTTCCATGGGCTCACTGATCCTAAACTTTCTCACAGTCTACCAATATGCCAAAGTGAAGTAGTCACTAAAGCCAACCTCATGCAAAGAGGTAAGATGAGGGGACAGCCAGAAGTTGTTAGACAAGTTTGATGCTCACTCTGATGATATTCTCCCTGAGAAATATATAATTGTATTCATGTAAATCCACCTTGAACATAACCACCTCAGGGAGAGATTGGGACTTAAGGAGAGGGCTAGTTAATTTGGAAACTCCTCAACGTTTTTAAGTTGGTAGCATGAATGAGCAATCCCTGCGGGTACAGGGAGTAGGAGAAGTGGTTTTCCTCAGGTTAGGATGCTGAGGAGCAAGGTTACTATCCCAGGGGTAGGAAAACAATCACGTAGACCAATAGGACTTTTGCCCTAACCTTGAAAAACCCTGATGGAAGAATTGGGAGAGGGTAGACCTGAAACCTGGGATTCCTCTAAAGGCTGAGGGGAAAGGATGAGAAACCAGGATGTATATAGGAAAGAAGGGTCCTGGGTAAGAGAAAGGCGTGACAGGAAAGGCCAAAGTATTTTTGTAAAGAGAATAACTTTATATTAATTTAACTACTTTACTCATTAAAGTTCCCTTCAAATGATTATTAAAAGTTCAATAGCACTCTAACCTATGGATACATCTAGAGTAGAAGCTTGCTTAGCTCCTGGGTGTCCAAGGGACAAATCTGTCTGGGAAGTCAAGGGAAAGGAGGAAGAAAAAGGCCTTCAAGCTATATGCAACCAAGGAGAGAGGACTACTGACAAGCACCCAAGTGCTGTATAGGGGTGCTTATTTGACAGCCAGTAGCGAGTAGTCATTGTCTAAGAGGTGGAGAAATTGAGGATTGCTTGACAGGGTGCCAAATTCTGGCCAGTTCCTGGAAGGGAAACACTAAGGGGCTAGAGGATGCAGCAGATATTACTGGGCACGTGATCCCTGCTGCAGTGATTCTGGGAACATTTTTGATGGGGCAAAAGCACAAACATCACAGATATAAAATTGCAATTCAGTCCTCTGTTTTTCAAGACACTGTTATACCAAGTAAGATTAAGACAGACAATGGGCCCAACCAATTACAATATCAAATTTAAGAAATTTACAATGGAAATTCCTTCTTCTCCCTTAGAGCTTGGGTTACCCTTAATCAACTGAATTAGCCTCAAATAGAGGAAGAATAATTACTTGAGACCACTTGGAAATTAAAAGATTCATTTGAAGACCTGTGTTGTATGGCATCTGCAGTTGTGTGCCAAAAGTATTTGGAGACAAAACCCCTCAGTGATTAACCTGACCTCTGAGACCCAATGCCAAGGAGAAAACCTAACTCTCACTGCCCCTGCCTTCAGTCCCTCCTCCAGTCTGAGGAGTCAAACAGTGGTAGTAGCAATAACCTCTCCACCTTCGCTGGAGGCTGCCCCATAGGATCCCATCTATATTATCCATGTATTATTTGCCTAGCTCTAAGTTCAGCTTTAGGCTTCAGATCCCTGGGATTTATGACGCAGCAACAGAAGGATAATATTCTGTTACTGAGTATCATCAGAAAATGATTGCTTCAGATTTTATCAATTGTGTCTGAGAACCTGACCCTGCTGGGCATTTACTTGCCTAACAAACACCCTAAATATCTGTATAAGGGTAGAGAGAGAAAAAAATAGAGGGGTGTTGGGAGTGACAGGTGGGAGTGAAAGGGTTAATGTGCATTGATATGCATTTTATAGTGGACCAGATCATTTTGGGGTGTAACCCACGTTAACCTGGAAGGAGCAGAGAAGAGACAAAATTGACCAGATAAGAGAAAGGGGGGAAGTAAACTGGGACCTCCATCTGTTACAGACAGATTGAGGAGACAGTGCTAGCCAAATCTAGTTAGGGCCACTTTTGTAGAGTAACCAAGAGATGAGGAAAGGGGATGGGATATAAGACCAGGCTGCCTGCCAGGTTAGACAGTCTTCACGGTCTTCTCCTAGAACCCAGTGATAGTGGCTCATTTGAACCCTGACCTACCCTTTCCATTCTGATGGAGGGTCCAGTGAGAGTAAGGGCTGACAATATTACTACTACTATTTCTACAACAATTACTACTACTACATGAAGCTGGGGTGAGGCAGCACTATTCCCACTTCGCAAAAAACTTAGTGATCCTGGGGCCCTCACCTTCTCCATCGTTTTCAGCAGTATTTCTGGGCTCTGAAACCCTAGAGAGTCATGACCATTCCTAGAGTACTCAGCGCTCATTCTCCAACACATTCCATGACTTTCACCCATAACTGGCATGGACCAACAAATGTCATATTCTATCTTTCAAGTCTTGACATGCCTAGAGAGAGAGAGCTGGTTTCAGAAAGTTTTCAGCCCCATTATGCACTCAATCACAAGACTCAAGGATATATCAAGAACAGAAGCCATATAGACTTCCACTTTATTTAAGAAATGAGTTTAAAAAGCATTTTGTCAAAGCTAAAGGTAGGGCTAAGTATCAAGTAAAATCATAAACATGAATATATACTGAATACGGTTATATAATGTACCAAGGTTGCACAAGGCTGCAAGCTAGAATTCAGTCACAGAGCAAATCCTGTCTTTGAATAAGTCATGTAATTCCTGGCACAGTTCAGAAGTAAATGTAAGTATGATCTACACATATCACTGTAAAGATAAAAAGAATATTCATCTCCAAGATTTGGCCTGCCTACCATGTAGCATTAGTAAGTTATCAGATTGCTGCTTTAGAGGTTTGATTATTACAATCAGTTATAGAGTTCCAGCAAATCTGGAAATTAAACCAGTGAGATAGAAGGTGATGAACGAGAGAGGTGACAAAACTGTGGAATAGCCCGATTGCAAATAATTTGTTTAAGTAGATTAACCCCTATTGAGTTCAGTTGTTTTTTTGTTTGTTTTTGAGGTGGGGAAAAGAGATCTTCCATGGGAGGTAGCATCATGACCTTATGAAATGAAAACAGGCAGAGGCAGGTTGACAGGAGGAACTGGGGACAGTTAAAACGGTTCCTGGCTGAGTATCAAACAGCAGGTGTAAACAACTAAATTTTGGAAAGAACTCGATCCAGGGAAGATAGGGTATTCCACACACTGTTGGAGCACAGAGCCAACTGGGGAGAAGGAAATAGTGAGAAGTGGATGAAACGGCAAGCTGAAATATTGTTCACATCTATTCAAAGTCTTCAGTGCAAGTATTAAGAACATACAGAATTATGGCTATTTGGGAATAGTGTAATCCAATGAATTGTTCAGGGATTAGACTGCTTCTGGTAGGAGATGAACGAAACTGTCATTGGTTTGCCAGACCCCTAGGGATATGGGTCTGAAGTGGGGTTGGGGTGGAGGGAGTCTGTGTCTTTGTGTTCGAGTGTTTAGGGGAAAAATTATGCTTGTGTCATAGGAGATGCAAGAGACAGAAAGGCAGCAATGATTTCTTCATTTCAGGAATAGACATAGATCCCTTAATCTCATCCCATTACCCTTTCCAGCCTCTGGCTTACCCCAGTGGAGAAATCCCAGCAGCTAAAGGAACAGCAGAGCATCAGGGAGGTGTCATAAAGGGGGTGTCTCAACCGTGAAATGGAGAAATATGCTGAAAAACTAGGGGGAGATATGTGACCAGGAAGCGGGGCTAGCTCTATGCCAAGAGTTCCCCAAAGTTGGGAGTAGGGGAACCTGTGCAATATACAGCTAGGAGTCAGGAAAAGGATACTAAAAGAGACTCAGGATATAGTCAGCTGCAGGGAGATCTTTTAGAACAGCCGGGCACCTGAAAGAAGGTAGAGGGACTGATGTAGGAATAGAAAATTCACCTGCCTGGTGATGATACTGGTAAGGTTTCATAGTCAGGGTGTTGGAGAATGATCTCTTCTAACAGTTATGTTCCCTTATGATCTTGCTGACCAGACCTCCCCTGGTCCAAGTCTCCAACAATCTCTGGCTCATGGAAAAAGCTCTCACTTCTAACCATAGTCAGGAAGAAGAAGAAACTCACCTGGCTGTGCTTTGATTCTGGATGTGAGCCACTTTCGGCCCTCTGTGGTGGCAGGGTTACATTTATAGGAAAGGGTTTCATGTGCTCATCTCCCTCCAGGCCAGTGATTTTCTTTTCACTAGCAGGATTCTGACACTATCATGGGCGAGAGGGAGGTGGGTGATCCCCAGAGCCCAGAACCACTTGTGACGGTGCATCATAGCAACAAGCCAGACACATCTGGACCACAACTCTTTTATGATTTTCTGGCCCCTCCAACAATAGCATAATGATAATGAGGATGAGGATGATGAGGATGAAGATGATGAAGATGATAACAATAATTGTGGTATTTATTAAGCATGTGCCAAGCATTGTACTAAGCTGAGGAGTTGATACAAGATTGTCAAGTCGCACACAGGTCCTATCCCACATAATAATAATAATTGTGTCATTTGTTAAGCACTTACTATAATAATAATAATGTTGGTATTTGTTAAGTGCTAACTATGTGCAGAGCACTGTTCTAAGCGCTGGGGTCGATACAGGGTAATCAGGTTGTCCCATTGTGATGCTCACAGTCTTAATCCCCATTTTACAGATGAGGTAACTGAGGCACAGAGAAGTTAAGTGACTTTCCCACAGTCACACAGTTGACAAGTGACAGAGCCAGGATTTGAACCCATGACCTCTGACTCCCAAGCCCGGGCTCTTTCCACTGAGCCACGCTGCTTACTATGTGCCAGACACTGTTCTAAGCGCTGGGATGGATACAAGCAAATTGGATTGGACACTGCCCCTGAACAACATGGAGCTCACAATCTTTATCCCCATTTTACAGCTGAGGTAACTCAGGCACAGAGAAGTTAAATGACTTACCCTTGGGGCTCGCATTGTAACTAGGAGAGAAAACAGATATTGAATTCTCATTTTGCCGATGTACAATCTATGAGACAGAGAAGTTAAGTAACTTGCTCAAGATCACACAGCAGGAAAATGGCAATGCAAGGATTACAACCAGATCCTCTGTTACCCAGGCCCGGGTTCTTTCCACTAAGCAGCACTGCTATGCAAAGAGTAAGCTCTTAATAAATACTGATGATTGGTTGATTGACTGGGAAATTTGCCATCACTCAGGACAGCCAATCTGGAAAACTGATTCTATAATTTCCCCACCTTGCACACATACCAAGTTAATGCACTCTTTGATCTATATGGACATATAGAGATGTATGTGCATAGTCTGTTCCCAACAATTCTCGGGGGAATTAGATTGAGTGTAGGAAAGTTTCTTATTGATAACTAAAGAAACTAGTGTAAATCAAAGAGGAGTATCATTGGGAATTTACCTTTGTCAGAAAACATGAGCTGGAAAAGTAGGCCAGTTCCTAGGATAAATCAGACCATAGTTAGAAGAGGAGGTCTTAGTTGTCTCTGATACCTCAGTTACCCAGTACCCCTTATTCCTGTACAATCAAGGAGACTCTGGGGAGGAGTGATGTGCTCTGAGGCAGATATTGGGTGGTTGCCTCTGGAATCCTGGGGCAAATGACTTGCTTGCTGGTTTCTCAGGTGCCACTAGGGAGGAAGGTAACCAGAAGAAGGGGGTAAAGCTTGCTTCTCTTTACTATCATGAAATGAAATCTTTGTTCCTCTAAAATGAAGACAGGATATAAGGAGGGATCTCTAGTTCTCTCAATTGAAGGAGATGTGTTTGTTAGTCATGGTGGGTCAATGCCATAAAGCCAAAATGAATAGGAACTCAGAAGCAGTAACAAGCAGTTTTATTGTTGTCAGACATGAAGAAGGCCTCCACACTGATTCCAGATCCCAAAGGATACACTCTCCTTGACCCCTGAAGAATGCACAACGATCAATACAATCCACCCGTCTACATACACTCTCATTATCCATTGGTTGCTGGTGCTTTCACTGTGTGTCCATTGGTCTTCTCCACCATCCATGTTTCTCTGCAGCTGGTTGCTCGGGTTGTGTTGCCCTCATTCCCATTATCCTACAGTCTGGTAGGTGATGTTTCTTCCTGCTGGGCACTGTACCTCTACTACTGTACTTTTACTGTACCACTGTACCTCTGTGTCACCAAAAGCTTAAAGCAAGTCTCATTTTGCCACCTTCTCTCTCTTTGCTGCATATCTTCCACCATTATCTAAGGCCTTGATGGACTCTATCAATCAATCAATCAAATTTATGTGTGCAGAGCACTGTACTAAGCACTTGGGAGAGTACAGCACGACAGTATAACAAACCTAATCCCTAACCACAATGAGCTTAGATTCTAGAGGGGGAGACAGACATTACTATAAATAAACTACAGAATGCACATAAGTGCTGTGTTGCTGGGGGTGGGGGATACTGAAAAAAGAGAGGAAGTTATGGTGATGCAGAAGGGAATAGGAGAGGAGGAAAGTCTTAGTCAATGAAGGCCTCTTGGGGGGAGATGTGCCTTCAATAAGGCTTTGAAGTAGGGGAGAGCAATTATCTTTCTCATATGAGGAGAGACGCCATTTCAGTCTAGAGGCAGGATGGGGGCGAGAGGTAAGTGGTGGGATAGATGATATTGAGATGCAGGAAGTAGGTTAGCATTACAGGAGGGAAGTTTGCAGGCTGAGTTGTTATAGGAGTGTAGCAATATTGAGGTAGAAGGGGGCAAGGTGATTGTGTGCTTTAAAACCTATGATAAGGAGTTTCTGTTTCATTCAGAGATGGATGGGCAACCCCTGGAGGATCTTGAGAAGTGGGGAAACATGGATTGCCCTGTGAAAAATGAGCAGGGCAGTTGCGTGAAGTATGGACTGGAGTGGAACAGGATGTCTCTAGGTGTTCTAAGCGCTGGGGTAGATACAAACCATTCAGGTTGGACACAGTCCCTGTACTACATGGACTTACAGTCCTAATCCCCATTTTACAGTTGAGGTAACTGAGGCACAGAGAAGTGAAGTTACCTGCCCAACGACACACAGCAGACACATGGCAGAGCCGGGATTGGAACCCATTTCCTCTGACTCCTAGGTCCATGCCCTTTCCACTAGACTATGAGTAGATACCAGAGCACCAGGTTGAACATAGTTCCTATTGATATGGGCAAGGACTCTAGACTGTGAGCTCATTGTGGGCAGAATGTGTCTGTTTTATATTGTATTCTCCCAAGTGCTTAGTATAGTGTTTTGCACACAATAAGCACTCAGTAAATACCATTGGATGAATAAATGAATGAATCTTCAGACTCCAGATCTCCAACCACTGAATCCCCTAAAGTACAGCATACAGTTACAAACTATACTGCACACAAGCTCTGTTGTTACGTATCCCTATTGTGCTTAGTTCTATATTCCTAAAGCAGTTTAAACCTTGTCTCTGGGAGGCTACAACAAGCAAGTTAATGCTACCAAGCTGATCAAACAGGACTGAAGAATGAAACATCACACATGAAGTCTTCAGTTCCATTTATGCTCAACAGGGCTGTATGGAGGGTTAAGAATAGCAGCAATGTGTATATTCAACTCTTCCTCCTCCATCTCTCTCCCTTATCTGGGTGTAGCCAACATCGCTGATTCCCCTCTATCTTCCACCTTTTTAACATATTCTTCCTCAAATACCCTGTCTCCAGGGTTGAGTCAACTCCATGACCGGTCCCCTTATTCCCCACTGAATCGGCCGCCACATGGACTCGGGAGCACCCCTCCCTTGCAGCGGAGCCTCGCACAGCCCGGCCCTTATTCGCGGTAAGCCCTTCCCCTGCCGACCGCCGTCTCATCTGTGCTGCGCCCGCCTCTCCCGGGGAGCTGCACCTTGGACCGCCCGGACCCGCACCCGCCTCAACCTTTCACAACCTGGACCTCCGCACACCCGCTCAAGGACTCCGACTCCGCACACCCCGCCTCCCGCCCCTCCTCGCCCCCACAGACCCCCCCAGCCACCAGCTCCCATTCTGCTCCCCTGCTTGCCCCTGGGGACACTGGGCTCCCCTGTTGTGCTCCCCTGCTCGGCCCTGGGGACATTGTGTCCCCCTGCTCGGGCCCGGGGACATTGTGCTCCCCAACCGCCCTCCCCGCACTCCGCCTGAAGCGTCCATTTTGAGGAGCCCTCACTCCCTCTTTCCCCTGAGGTGATTCATCTCCCTCACCCCGGGAGATGATGTCCTTGTTCTCACTGTGTTACCTTACCTTAGCCGCCGCCTATGCCCACAACCCACTCCGGACATCCTCAGGGCCCCCGCCGCCGCCTCAGAGACATTTGGTCATGAGCTCCGGGACTCTCCTTGCCGCTAGCCTTTTGACTTTGATTTTGATCAGGCCGACCCTTAGTCAAGTCGACCCCCGACCCTGGTCATCGCCCGCTTATTAACACTATTTTATTGTATCATGTTACTATATTACCAATTTCTCATGTTATTGTTTATTGTTGTCAGTGCTGGACCTACCTCTCTGGCCTCACCAAGTCCTTCCACCCCCCCTCCTCCCTCCTGCCCCTCCCAATCCTCCCCTTCCCCTTCCCCAGCTCTTTCCCGCTCTCTCTTCTGCCTCCTCCCCTCCCCCGCCCTAGAACCCCACTTTACCAGCGCCACCCCTCTTCCCCCTCCCCCTACTCTCCCCCCCACCAAACCCCCTCCTCACATCCTCCCCCCTTCCCTCTTCCCCACCCACGCCCCATCCCAGTCTTCCTGTCCCACCGCCAACCCTCCTCCCCTCTACCCAGGGAGAAGGCCTCTCCTTCTCCCACTCCCCCAGACTCACCGGTAAGGGAGGAGGCGTCGGCTTCCTCCTCTCGCCCCGATGCCGCTTCCGCACTATCCCTCCTCCCCCCTCCCTCTCCTTCCCCTCCTTCGAAGCCCATATCATTCGCCTCTACCACCCACTCCAGTTACTTGTCGCCGTCATCTACCGCCCTCCCGGTCCCACCTCCGACTTCTTCAACCACCTTGACCCCTTTCTCACCTTCCTTCTCTCCTTCTCTCTGCCCACTCTGATCCTTGGAGACTTCAACATCCATACGGATGTACCCGACGACTCCTCTGCCGCCCGCCTGCTATCCCTCCTCGACTCTGCCGACCTCCTCCTCCACCATACCGCGCCCACTCACCGACTCGGTCACACCCTCGATCTTGTCATCTCCTACCGCTGCACTATCTCCTCACTCACCAACTCTGAAATCCCTCTCTCGGACCATAACCTTCTCACCTGCCTCATCTCTCACACTCCCTCCCCCTGCAAATCTTCGCTACTGCCCCACAGAGACCTCCGCTCTCTCGATCCCATCCGTCTTTCCAATAGCATCTCGCCTCACCTTGCCGCCCTGTCCTCTCTTCCCACTCTCGACGATCAGGTCTCCGCTCTCAACTCCACCCTCACTACTCATCTCGACTCTCTCGCCCCCCTTTCCCTCCACCGCTCTCGCGCCACTAACCCACAGCCCTGGATCACCTCCTCCGTCCGCCTCCTACGCTCCTATGCTCGAGCTGCTGAGCGCCGCTGGCGAAAGTCCAAGCACCAAGCCGACCTCACACACTTCAAATTTATCCTTTCCTGCCTTAACTCTGCCCTCTCCTCCGCCAGGCAAAGCTTCTTCTCCTCCCTCATCGACACCCATGCCCGTCACCCCCGCCGATTGTTCCGGACCTTTAACTCTCTCCTTAGGCCCCCTGTTCCTCCCCCTCCCCCATCTCTCACCCCTAATGATCTGGCCACCTATTTCCTCACGAAAATCAACACGATCAGGTCTGAGCTCCCCAAAGTCACCCCTCCGCCTCTCCCCTCCCCCCCCAACAACCCCCTCCCCTACTTTCCCATCCTTCCTGCAGTATCCTCAGAGGAGATCTCCTCCCTCCTCGCAAGTGCCACCCCCTCCACCTGCGCCTCGGACCCCATTCCCTCTCACCTTCTTAAAACCATCGCCCCTGCCCTCCTCCCTTCCTTAACTTCTATTTTTAACCACTCAATCTCCAAGGGCTCCTTCCCCTCTGCCTTCAAACACGCCCACGTCTCCCCCATCCTAAAAAAACCCGCTCTTGACCCCACTTCCCCCTCCAGTTATCGTCCTATCTCCCTACTACCCTTCCTTTCCAAAATCTTAGAACGAGTCGTCTACAATCCATGCCTAGAATTCCTTAACTCCCATTCTCTCCTAGACCCCCTCCAATCTGGCTTCCGTCCCCTCCACTCTACCGAGACTGCTCTCTCTAAGGTCACCCATGACCTCCTTCTTGCCAAATCCAATGGCTCCTACTCCATTCTGATCCTCCTTGACCTCTCTGCTGCCTTTGACACTGTCGACCATCCCCTCCTCCTCCGTACCTTATCTCACCTTGGCTTCACGGACTCTGTCCTCTCCTGGTTCTCCTCTTACCTCTCTGGCCGATCATTCTCGGTCTCCTACGCTGGAGCCTCCTCCCCCTCCCATCCTTTAACTGTTGGAGTTCCTCAAGGGTCAGTTCTTGGCCCTCTTCTGTTCTCCATTTACACTCACTCCCTCGGTGAACTCATTCGCTCTCACGGCTTTGACTACCATCTCTACGCAGATGACACGCAGATCTACATCTCCGCCCCTGTCCTCTCCCCCTCCCTTCAGGCTCGCATCTCCTCCTGCCTCCGGGACGTCTCCACCTGGATGTCTGCCCGCCACCTAAAACTCAACATGAGCAAGACTGAGCTCCTCATCTTCCCTCCCAAGCCCGGTCCGCTCCCAGACTTCTCCATCACCGTGGATGGCACGACCATCCTTCCCGTCCCGCAGGCCCGCAATCTCGGTGTCATCCTTGACTCGTCCCTCTCGTTCACCCCACACATCCTATCCGTTACCGAGACCTGCCGGTTTCACCTCTACAATATCGCCAAGATCCGCCCTTTCCTCTCCACCCAAACGGCTACCTTACTATTACGGGCTCTCGTTATATCCCGGCTAGACTACTGTGTCAGCCTTCTCTCTGACCTCCCTTCCTCCTCTCTCGCCCCGCTCCGGTCTATTCTTCACTCCGCTGCCCGGCTCATCTTCCTGCAGAAACGATCTGGGCATGTCACTCCCCTTCTTAAACAACTCCAGTGGTTGCCTATCGACCTCCGCTCCAAACAAAAACTCCTCACTCTAGGCTTCAAGGCTCTCCATCACCTTGCCCATTCCTACCTCTCCTCCCTTCTCTCTTTCTACCGCCCACCCCGCACGCTCCGCTCCTCTGCCGCCCACCTCCTCGCCGTCCCTCGGTCTCGCCTATCCCGCCGTCGACCCCTGGGTCACGTCCTCCCGCGGTCCTGGAACGCCCTCCCTCCTCACCTCCGCCAAACTGATTCTCTTTCCCTCTTCAAAACCTTACTTAAAAATCACCTCCTCCAAGAGGCCTTCCCAGACTGAGCTCCTCTTCCCCCTCTACTCCCTCTGCCATCCCCTCTTTACCTCTCCGCAGCTAAAGCCTCATTTTCCCCTTTTCCCTCTGCTCCTCCACCTCTCCCTTCCCATCCCCACAGCACTGTACCCGTCCGCTCAACTGTATATATTTTCGTTACCCTATTTATTTTGTTAATGAATTGTACATCGCCTTGATTCTATTTAGTTGCCATTGTTTTTACGAGATGTTCTTCCCCTTGACGCTGTTTAGTGCCATTGTTCTTGTCTGTCCGTCTCCCCCGATTAGACTGTAAGCCCGTCAAACGGCAGGGACTGTCTCTATCTGTTGCCGACTTGTTCATCCCAAGCGCTAGTACAGTGCTCTGCACATAGTAAGCGCTCAATAAATACTATTGAATGAATGAATGAATGAATGAATACCCATCCAGGGCCCCTCCACCTCGTTCCCATCCAAACCCTCCCCTTCCCCGCTCTCCTCCCTCTCCCCCTCCCACTTGCACCCACAGCTACTTTCAAGTTTGGCTTCTGGAACCCCCGCTCCATTAGAGGTAAACTACCTTTCATCCTTGACCTTTTCCTTTCCCGCTCTCTCCTCCTCCTCGCCCTTATGGAAATTGAATGAATGAATGAATGGTGATTTCAGTTTCTTTTCTGGTTTGTGACTCAGTCTCAAGGTCTCATTAATAATTATTATATTTTTAAGCTCTATCCTAAGATCTGGGGTAGATACAAGTTAATCAGGTTGAACACAATCCATGTTGTCCTTCCATCTCCATATCAAAGATCTCCTCTCCATTGGCTTTAAAGCACTCAGTCATCTTGATCCCTCCTAGCTCACCTCACTACTCTCCTACAAAATACAGCACACACACTTCACTCCTCTAATGCTAACCTTCTCAATGTGCCTCTACCTCATCTCTATCATCACTGACCGCTTGCCCACATCCTGCCTCTGGCCTGGAATGCCCTCCCTCCTTGGATAGGACAGACAAGCCACCTTTTCTTCTTCTCCCACTCCCTTCTGGGTCACCCTGACTTATGCCATTGTTCATTCATTCATTCATTCAATAGTATTTATTGAGTGCTTACTATGTGCAGAGAACTGTACTAAGTGCTTGGAATGTTCAAATTGATAACAGACAGTCCCTGCCCTTTGACGGGCTTACAGTCTAATCAGGGGAGACAGACAAGAACAATAAATAGAATCGAGGGGGAGAACATCTCATTAAAACAATAGCAAATAAATAGAATCAAGGTGATGTACATCTCATTAGCAAAATAAATAGGGTAATGAAGATATATACAGTTGAGCAGACGAGTACAGTGCTGAGGGGTTGGGACGGGAGAGGGGGAGCAGCAGAGGGAAAGGGGGGAGAAGAGGGTTTAGCTGCGGAGAGGTGAAGGGGGGTAGAGGGAGCAGAGGGAAAAGGGGAACTCAGTCTGGGAAGGCCTCTTGGAGGAGGTGAGCTTTAAGTAGAGTTTTGAAGAGAGGAAGAGAATTAGTTTGGCAGAGGTGAGGAGGGAGGGCGTTCCAGGACTGCGGGAGGACATGGCTCAGGAGTCGACGGCGGGATAGGCGAGAACGGGGGACGGTGAGGAGGTGGGCGGCAGAGGAGCGGAGTGTGCAGGGTGGGCAGTAGAGAGAGAGAAGGGAGGAGAGGTAGGAAGGGGCAAGGTGATGGAGAGCCTTGAAGCCTAGAGTGAGAAGTTTTTGCTTTGTGCGGAGGTTGATAGGCAACCACTGGAGGTTTTTAAGAAGGGGAGTGACATGCCCAGAGCATTTCTGCAGGAAGATGAGCTGGGCAGCAGAGTGAAGAATAGACTGGATTGTGGATAGAAAAGAGGAAGGGAGATCAGAGAGCAGGCTGACACAGTAATCTAGCCGGGATATTACGAGACCCCTAGCAGTAAGATAGCCGTTTGGGTGGAGAGGAAAGGGGGGATCTTGGCGATATTATAAAGGTGAGACTGGCAGGTTTTGGTAACGGATTGGATGTGTGGGGTGAACGAGAGAGCCGAGTCAAAGATGACACCGAGGTTGCGGGCCTGAGAGACGGGAAGGATGGTCGTACCATCCACGGTGATAGGGAAGTCAGGGAGAGGACCGGGCTTGGGAGGGAAGGTGAGGAACTCAGTTTTGGTCACGTTGAGTTTTAGGTGGCGGGCAGACATCCAGGTAGAGACGTCTTGGAGGCAGGAGGAGATATGAGCCTGAAGGGAGGGTGAGAGGACAGGGGCAGAGATGTAGATCTGTGTATCATCTGCATAGAGATGATGGTTCATTTCTATGCAGTTCGTTGTTCATCCCCCCTCCTATTCCCACAGCACTTATGTACACACCTGTAATTTCATTCATTCATTCAATAGTATTTATTGAGCGCTTACTATGTGCAGAGCACTGTACTAAGCGCTTGGGATGAACAAGTCGGCAACAGATAGAGACAGTCCCTGCCGTTTGACGGGCTTACAGTCTAATCAAATTTATTCCCTAATTTATTTGGGAATCATCTGCATAGTGATGGTAGTTGAAGCCACGGGAATGAATGAGTTCTTCATGGGAGCGGGTGTAGACAGAGAGTAGACAGGGGCCCAGAACTGAGCCTTGAGGATCTCCCACTTAGGGGTGGGAGGCAGAGGAGGGGTCCATGATTGAGAGTGTGACCAAAGTGATAGAAGGAAAAACAGGGGAGGAAGCCACGATTGAATAATATCTCCAGGAGAAGTCAACAGTGTAGAAGGCAGCTGAAAGAGGAAAAGTAGGATGGAGTAGGGACCTTTGGAATTGGCAAGTAGGAAATCATTTGTGACTTTTGAGAGGGCAGTTTCTGTGGAGTGAAGGAGATGAAGCCAAAATGGATTGGGGCAAGGAGAGAATTGGAGGAGAAGAACGGGAGACAGGTGATGTAGACAACTCACTCAAGAAATTTGGAAAGGAATGGTAAGAGGAAGATGGGGAAGTAACTGGATGGAGCCATGGGGTGAATGGAGTGTTTTTGTTTTTTACAGAAACTCCTTACCATTGACTTTAAAGTATGAAATAGCCTTTTCTCTTACTACCTCACACACTTCTGTCCTACTACAACCCAGACCACACACTTTGCTCCTCTAATGCCTACCTACTCACTGTACCTCCTCTCTTCCTGTAGGATGGGCAGGGGAGACCTGTTCTCTGAAAGTCATTGTACCAGTGAGGTGAGGCAGGGTATTCTGAGACTGTGAGGGTTGCAGAGCCCATTGTGAGGAAACAGAGAAGCAAGGCAGGGGATTTCTGGGACTATGAGTGATCGGAGCCTTTGGTGAGAAAATTGGTCCGTAACAAAGGCAACCAACCCCCACCTGTCCTTCATCTACCAAACTTCCAGCATCCTCTCACCTCCGAGACCCAAACAGCCTGGACCTCCACAGTTACCAATAGTTCAATCAGTAATAATCAATCAATCAATCAATTAATGGTATACATTGAGAGCTCAATGTCTGCAGAGCACTGTGCTATGTGCTTGGGAGAGTACAACAGAATAAGTTTACTTATATTTTGTCCATAAGGAGAGTGCAATCTAGTTGTATTTATTGATGTCTACTCTCTATCCATCTTCCTCTCCCTGTCCTTCTCAAATATTGGTACCCCCATCCATTCCCTCTCTCACCAGCTTAAAAACCATGAAATAAACAAGACAAGTGTAAAAATACAGGAATTATTCAGGATACATTTGCAACATCTCAACCTGTTAAATTATTGGTTGTCTGAACCGATGTATGCATTTGAATTTAGGGGACAAAGACTATAAAATGGACATAAAATACATTTTCTCCTCCCCTGTGATCCCCATGTGGGACAAGAACATTGTCCAATCTACCTGGCACTTGCCCCATTGTTTAGCCCAATGCTTGGCAAAAATTATATGTTGGACACTTGATCTCATCATCTCTAACCACTGCACTCTCTACTGAAGGTGCACCTCCTCCAAGAAGCCTTCCCAGATTAAACCCTACTTTTCCTCAGCTCTCCCTCCTTTCTGCATCACCAACACTTGCTCCCTTTGCTCTCCCCTCCACCCAGTCCCACAGCACTTATGTATATATGTATATATCTATAATTCTATTTATTTATATTCATGCCTGCTTACTTGTACTGATATGTGTCTCCCCTCACTCCCCAAATGGTAATCCCATTGTGTGCAGGGATTGTTGCTCTTTACTGCTGTATTGTACTTTCCAAACTCTTAGTATAGTGCTCTGTACACAGTATGTGCTTAATCAGTATAATTGAATTAATGAATCAACAGCCCTGTTAAACTTGTCCCTGGTAAAATAGAAATAATCTGTTGTGAACTTCTCACAATTTCCCCCTTACCATCTCACTGCTTTACTATCTCCTCCTCCTCTTTCTTCTCCACTTGGAGCTCCCACCTGTCTAAATCCACCTCCTCTATCTGTACCTACTTTCCCTATACCTATCTTCAACCTGTCTCTTGAGGATGGCTCTTTCCTCAGTGCCTTTTAAATACACTAATGTCTCTCCTAATTTTTAAAAAAAATCCTCCAGATCTCTCAGCCACCTCCAACTAATGGCCTGTTTTTCACCCCTCATTCCTGTCCAAACTCTTTAAAATGGTTGTATCTATCCCATGTCTTTACTTCTTCCCCACCAACTTAACCTACCAGAGGCTGGGTTCAAATGACCACTTCATTCGACCACTTTTAGCGAGTCTGCACAATCCCTCCCCACAGATTCTCTATCTTTGAGGTTTATCTGTCTAGGGCATTCAAGAAAGGAAAGAGGTAATCGGTTATGAATCTTTCACTTTTCTCCTTACTGGGAATGATCTATCAGTGGTATTGACTGAGTGCTTACTATATACAAAGCCACTGTACTAAGCCCTTGAGAGAGTAATAATAATAATAATAATGTTGGTATTTGTTAAGCGCTTACTATGTGCCGAGCACTGTTCTAAGCGCTGGGGTAGACACAGGGGAATCAGATTGTCCCGCGTGGGGCTCACAGTCTTAATCCCCATTTTACAGATGAGGGAACTGAGGCACAGAGAAGTTAAGTGACTTGCCCACAGTCACACAGCTGACAAGTGGCAGAGCTGGGATTCAAACTCATGACCTCTGACTCCAAAGCCAATGCTCTTTTCACTGAGCCACGCTGAGTACAACAGTAAAGATAAGGTAGAACTGATCCCTGCCTACAAGGAGTTTACCATGTAGATGGGAAAGGTAGACATTAAAATATATTACAGTTTAATATGTAAGTAAAGCCATGCTGCTTTCCACATATAGATACAAAGACAAGACAAAGCAAGCTGTCCCCAGGCTTGACAAAGGGAAAAGTAATGTAGACACAATTAGTAAGAACAAGAGTATGGAAAAATAAACTATGTGGAAAACATAAATTGATATATATGCACTCATGCATGGAAGGGTTTAAGGAAGCTGATGGGGCGGTGTGATGTAGAGAGGTGGATATTAATGCCTATTCTCCTTGCTAGGTAGACTGTGAGCCCCATGTGGGACAGGGGTTGTGTCTGACCTAATTAATTTATATCTAGCTCAGCTCCTGGAACAGTTTTTGACACTTAGTAAATACTGGATAAAAACAATGATGCTAACAATAAACAATTTAGATTATAACAATGATAAATTTGTGAAGCCTCCTGGAAGAAGTACATTTTTGGTCCTGGGATACAACAGGGGAGGGAATTTTCAAGCAAGGAGAGGGTATGATCCATTAGTCAAAGGGCCTTCCCAGACTGAGCTCCTCTTCTCCCTCTACTCCCTCTACCACCCCCCCTTCACCTCTCCGCAACTTAACCCTCTTTTCCCCCATTTCCCTCTGCTCCTCCCCCTCTCCCTTCCCATCCCCTCAGCACTGTACTCGTCTGCTCAACTGTATATATTTTCATTACCCTATTTATTTTGTTAATGAAATGTACGTCGCCTTGATTCTATTTAGTTGCCATTGTTTTTAGGAGATGTTCTTCCCCTTGACTCTATTTATTGCCATTGTTCTTGTCTGTCTGTCTCCCCCGATTAGACTGTAAGCCCGTCTGTCTGTCTCTATCTGTTGCCGACTTGTTCGTTCCAAGCACTTAGTACAGTGCTCTGCACATAGTAAGCGCTGAATAAATACTATTGAATGAATGAATGAATGAATGAATGAATGAATGAATGAATGAATGAGTTTACAGTCTAAGTAAGATTCAATATCTCTTCTTCCTCCTGCTTAGACTGTAAGCCCCGATGAGACTTAGTCCTATCTTTCCCTCTGCTCCTCTTCCCCTCCCCATTGCCCCTTCTCCCGCCCTCTGCTCTTTCCCCTTCCCCTCCTCACAGCACTGTGCATATTTCTACATATTATTTATTATTCCATTTACTTTGTTAATGATGTGCATATATCTATGATTCCATTTATCTTGGTATTTAAACCAGACTACATGTTTGTTTTGTTTTGTTGTCTGTCTCTTCCGTTTAGACGGTGAGCCTGTGGTTGGGCAGGGATTGTCTCTATCTGTTGCCGAATTGTACATTCCGAGCGCTTAGTGCAGTGCTGTGCACATAGTAAGCGCTCAATAAATACGAACGAACGAACGAACGAACGAATGAATGAATGAATGAATGAATGAATGAATGAATGAATGGGGCCCTCGCGCGGCGGGTGGCGGCCGGCCTGTTGTTGTTTCGGGAGGCGAACGCCAGGGGGCGATCGGGCGGCGTCGGTGGCCGGCCTGTTGTTGTTCAGGGCCGGGCGAACGCCAAGAGGCGCTCGCGGGCGGCGGCGGACGAGGCTCAGCGTGCGGGGCCGAGTTTCAGGCAATGCCGGCCCAGAGGCCTCAGGCGGTTGGTACGCGGCGTGGCCAATTCCTGGAGAAGCAGCGTGGCTCCGGGGAAAGAGCCTAGGCTTGGGAGTCATAAGTCATGGGTTCGAATCCAAACCCTGCCCCTTATCAGCTGTGTGATTGTGGGTAAGTCACTTAACTTCTTTGTGCCTCAGTTACCTCATCTGTAAAATGGGGATTAAAACTGTGAACCGCACGTGGGTCAACCTGATCACCCTCTTTAGAACAGCGCTCTGTACATAGTAAGTGTTTTAACAAATACCAACATCATCATTATTATTATTAGACATCTGCGGGTACCTTTTTCTAGCCGAGGGGGTGAAAGAATCCCTGCCCGGCCCCATCAGAGGGTGGGAGGGGCGGGCGGTTGGGCAGGAAGCAACTCGGCGCAGGACACTAAAGTGTTACTCAACCGACTTGATTCAGGGACACTTGGGGTTCCGCGGATAAGGGCGTCCAGCCCTAGGCAGAAGTTTCCCAGCAGCGTGGCTCAGTGAAAAAGGCCTGGCTTGGGAGTCAGGAGAACATGGGTTCGAATCCCGGCTCTGCCACTTGTCAGCTGTGTACTTTGGGCGAGTCACTTAACTTCTTTGTGCCTCGGTTTACCTCATCTGTAAAATGGGGATTAGGACTGTGGGGCCTGCACGTGGGGACGCTGACTACCTTGTAGTCTACCCCAGCGCTTAGAACGGTGCTCTGTACATAGTAAGCGGCTTAACAAATACCAACATTATCAATTATTTCCCGCCACATCACAGCTGCAACCACCCCCCTTCCCCCCCCACGCGCGGCCACGGCAGTAAACTCGTTAAGCTCCTCTTTGCCGCTCATTAAGCGCCACGTGGCACCTGGGCAGTCTCCCGTTGGTCCTCTATCCGGTTTCGACTGCGG
>NC_041735.1:31901100-32042403 GCF_004115215.2 Ornithorhynchus anatinus
GCTACAGCAGCAGGAGATCTCGGCACCTTACTAGAACCGGCCTTCTTTCCTACCTTGTCATGGACTGGGCAAAGGCCACTAACACTATTTGCCCTCATTTCGGTTAAACTGAAACACCCCACTACTCCTTCTATCCAGGACGGTCAAAGGGCCGGTCGAAATCCGGTAGAAATTCTAGGATATGCCCAGCAGTGCAACTAGCAGAGTTCAGATAAGTGGATTCCACCACCCTCAATATTGGGCCATGGTGTAGCAGTGCCCATTTACTAAGGTAGTGAAGGCCACTGCTTGTCCTTTGGATATGAGGCCCCATATATCAAAAGACTGCAAGGTGGGTGGGTGGTTGGTTGGAGTAGAGGGTGAGAGGGAGGGTGACAAAAGGGAGTGCCTTGGACAGAGGCTTTTCGGGGAAATCTGTGGAAGCCACATCTTGTGAATGTAGATGGTTTGGGGAGAGGATAAAAGTCCTCATTGTTGGTCATTGGATTTGATCTGGTTCTGGCCTGTGCTGTGAGGAAGGAGAGACAGGGATTTGTCTCCTGGTCTGACTTCAGCACGGTGCCATCCATCCAGTTCAGTGTCGGGGCCTCCGGTCCTGACCGCTGGGAGCCAAAGAATCTCTGGAAGTCCATCTCTAGCTCATTCACAGTGACGGGTTCGCCAACCGACAGAACCTGTAGGAAGAGACAGAAGATGTCATTAGCAAAGAAAAAGAAAATACTGCTTCTTTAAATTGTAGAAGATCGCATCCAAAGTATTTTTAGACTCTTCTCAAAGGAGGAAGAAGCAGAAATGTATTCTAACAAAATGACACCCAAAACGTTTTTCACAGAAAAAGATCCTCGAGTAATGTTACGGGAAAACCTAGCCACGCTGACCTTCCGACTTTTTTAATCTTAAGCACTATTCGAATCTCACAGGACCCGGCCCTAGAGGTTCCCCTCTTTAAAACCTAACCCCTCTTATCCGCTGAGGTCATATGACTTCCGGAAACAGCTACTGTGCCCATCCGTCAAAGCTAGGTGGAACTCCATGGAGAAAGGACTTACCTGGAATGGCATTGGGCTTCTGGTGGTCGGGGTTGAGCCAGTCTTCCCGGAAATGGAGGTCTTGAGGTTCCTGCCATCTGAAGGTAAACAACAAACTTAACAGTGGCGAGAGAGACAGGAGGTCCCGAACTAAAAATACATGCCCATTGAGACATGGCAGGAATAAGGAAAGGATGGGGAACAAGGTGGAAAACAGGAGGAGTTAATCAGGTGGTGCTTTTGGGTGGAGATGGATCTTGAGCAGCAAAGAAAAAAGATGAGAAAGAGAGGATGTAGGGGGCAGAGGGTGGGGAAGAATGCCAGGATCAGGATGCCTGTTGCATAATTGAGCACAACCTGAAAGATGAGGGAGTTTCAAAGGAGTCACTTGGTGTTTAGTTTGGTATTATAAGGGACCTGGTAACAGCTCAAGTGAAACAGAAAGAGAAGCCCGACCAGAGCAGCCATGGGAACGTGATTATATGGAGTAGCAGGCTAGGAAGCAGCTAAATTAAGCTGTGAAAAGGGAGAGACAAAAAGACACACAGAGAGAGAGAGAGAGAGAGAGAGAGAGAGAGAAGGAGAGAGAGAGAGAGAGAGAGGTAACCTACAGCCCCTGCTGCCACGTGAAGAGAGGTCCATACTTCAAAAGAAGGTTGTGGGGACGAAGAAATGAATCTGGGAGAAAAGTGGAGCCAAGAGGAAATGAGGGAGGAAAGGAGAAAGAGGCCCATGTGCTAGGCTTTGGGACCTAGCTGAAGCCAGCAGAGAGATCCAGGCACAGTGGTACTTGGGAGGCTGGACTCTGTCCTTGTCACAGCTGGAAGGGAAAAGGAATAGGAGGGATTGGTCTCTCTCAGGCCCGGGGGAGCCCCCCGGACCTAGTTTCCATTTCTCCTGGAACTCAGTAGAGCCCACCCTGCTCTGGGAGGGCGAACCCATTCCCACCCTAGCGTGGCTGGCGAGGTGGCCATCCTGGAGAGCTGAAGCCTCCGCACTCCCAGACCACCACTTGTGTTTCCTAGGGGCAGAAATTCAATCCCAAAATTCCATCCCACGGTTCCGTGGGTGGGGGGGGGGGTCGGTGGTTAGAGGAGTGGAGAGAGAACAAGATCCGAATGTGACATGAAGCTCTTTGAGCAGCAGCATGTTAACTCTTAAGCTAAGGAGCAGTCCAGAGCAGCAAAGGGCCAGTGAGTCTCAGACCTATGAAAGCGAAAACACTATGAATTCCTTGAATCATCTTTCCCTCAGACCATTTTCGGGGGGCCCCAAGGAGTAGCTGGCCCTGTCTGGTGGCTGAGGTGTGGTATGAGGAAATGTGAGGTGAGGAAGATGACATTAAGGGAACAGAAGAAGGTGTGAAATGAGTTATTGTGGGAGGAGCGACGGGGAGTGGGGGACATGATCGTCATCAGTGGTTTTCAGAAAGCACCGAGCACCGAGGAGAGAAAAACGGAAAAACAGCAGACTTTCTCCTACTTGGACTGTGAGACCCATGTGGAAAAGGATTCTGTCTGAACTAATTAACTTCTATCTACTCCAGTGCTTAGCACATGACTTAACACGTAATAAGCTCTAAACAAATACTTAAATTTATAACTAGAATCTGTAACAGCTGTCCTGTTTCTCTGAGATTCCAACCATCTTACTGCTCTGCCCCGTTCCTCCTCCCTCTCCAAGTCTGGCTATTTCAGAAATGTCTGCAGAGATATAGATGTAGATGTAGATGTAGCCAGGTTTAGGACAAGAATAACATGAGAAGCCATGAAAAGACATGGACCAGGAGGCAAGGTTATTTCACATTATAGTTAAGGAAACTCCAGGACATTTTCCAGTGTGTGCTTGGGAGGTGCAATCCCCAGAGGATGAGCCTGAAGGTCCTTGTAGCTAATTCAGGCAGTGGTAGTAAGCACTAAGTTTGCAATCAACCAGTAGCTCTAACTGCTTGATAAACTGGGTGCTTGAGAAAGTAGGTCATGAGATTAATTCAATTACTTTTTGACTAGGGTGCGAAGGAGAGAAGTGAGGGCAGCAGAGCCAGGAGCAAGACGAGTGACATGGTGGGTAGGAGAGGATGGGGGAGAATGGTTAAGCATCCCCCAAAAAGATGACTGTCCACCCAGAGGAAATTCCTTTGAGCTGTAAACTCTTCTCTAGGCTGCAAGCCCCTGGTGGGCAGGGAACATGTCTCCCAACTCTGTTGTATTGGACTCTTTCATGTGCCAAGTAAAATGTACTGCAGACAGTAAGCATTCAAAAAAAACGATGATGAGGATGTGCCTATGGCCTATAATAGCTCCAAAAGAGCCAACTGGGGAGAGATTTGGTTGCCTCTATAGGCCTGTCAGTTTCGTGGGCAACCTCTGGGGTAATTACATACAAGGAGGGTCCATATGCCTGATGGAGAAGCCCGTTTGGAATTTCTTCCCAGGTCAGTGAACAGAGTAATTAATTTGGGCAGGGTGGACCTATAAGTGACAGAAAGGTCAGGAGGAGGACAGGATTTGTGTAGGAAGATAGGGATTTCGGTTTGGGATGCCTTAGGTTTTTTGGTGATGGCAGGACATCCAAGGAGATTTGTCTTGAAGCAGGAAGGAAATGCAAACTGCAGGGAGGGAGGAGATCAGGACTGGAGATGTAGATTAGGGAACCATTGGCGTGTAGTTGGTAGTTGAAGCCATGGCCGTGAATGATTTCTTGAAGGGAGTGGGTGTTGATGGAGAATAGAAGGGAATGCAGAACTAAAACTTGAGGGATTTGTTTCCCATACTTTGGGGGTGGGAAGCAGAAGAGAAACCTGTGAATGAGACTAAGAATGAGCAGCCAGAGAGATGGGGTCAGAAGCAGGAGAGGAAAGTATCAGGGAAGCTAGATTTGGAAAATGTTTTCAGAAGAAGTGGTTGATCACAACGTCAATGGCAGTTGAGAGGTCGAGGAAGATTAGGATGGAGTAGAGGCCATTGGATTTGGCAAGAAGCAGTGTCTGAGGAGTGAAGGAGACAGAAGCCAGATTGGAGGGGGTTAAGGTGAGAATTGGAGGATATGAAACTGAGAAAGCTGGTGTAGACAATTTGCTTAGGGAGTTTGGAAAGGAATGGTAGCAGGCAGAAGGGGTGATAACTGGAGAGAGCCATGGGGTTAAGGGAGAGGGTTTTTTAGGATAGGGAGAATGTGGGCATGTTTGAAAGCAGTGGGGAGAAAACCTTTGGAGAGTAAACATGAAGATGGTAGTCAAGGAGAGAAGAAGGGAGGGCTTATGTGTTTTGAGAAAGTGTGAAGGGACGGAATTGTTTGAACAGGTGGTGTGGTGGACTTTGAGAGAAGGCAGGTGATCTCCTCTTGAAATACTCCTAGGAAAGATGAGAGAGTTGAAGAAGGGACAGGAGGATGGCGGGACTGGAGAGGAGTAAAGAGATTTTTAGGGAGATCCTGTCTGATAGTTTCAATTTTCTCAGCAATGCAGGTAGCCAAGTCATTAAGGGCAGGACAAGGGGAAGGCAGGGACGGGATTCGAAGAGGGAGTTAAACATCTGGAACAAATGACTAGGGCAGTGGTCTAAGTAATACTGCCACCCTGATTCACTGGGCACCAGTGAATCAAACCAAACAAATGCTGTTTTTCTGTTGTGAGAGTACTAGTGCATGGGAAGGGGCAGGAATGTCTGAGTCATTCTCAGGATTCATTTATTCAAAAGCATTTTTTGTACAGAACAATGCTTCAGAAAATACAAAAATGAAAATCTGTCCATGCCCTCAAAGAGTTTACAGTCGAATGTGGGGAGACCAAAAGGCCTATTTTGAGGAATGGAGTAATATTCATTTGCAATGGTATCTATATGCTAAATACTAGCTCCCTGTAGCATGGCCTATTGGCCTAGGGGAAAGAGCACAAGCTTAGGAGACATAGGATCTGGATTAGTCTCTGTCTCTATCTCTTACCTGATGTGTGACCTTGGGCAAGTCACTTAATTTTTCTGTGCCTCTGTTCCCTCATCTGCAAAATGGGGATTCAATATCTGTTCTCCCTTCTGGTTAGACTGTGAGCCTCATGTGAGACCTAATTATCTTGGATCCCCCCCCCAGGATTTAGTACATTTAGTGAAATTTTAGAGGTGAAAAAGAGATGGCAAGGGATGGAAAGGAAATGGAAAAGGAAGTATGCACATGGAATCATTTTTATTCTTCTGGAGGATGACATTGGCTTCCAGTCTCTTCATTCCACAGAAATGACCTTCTCAAAGGTGGCCAATGATCTCCTTCTTGCCAAATCCAATGGCCTCTATTCCATTCTAATCCTCCTCGACCTCTTCTCAGAAACATTACCCAATCTCGGAAACATTATCCAATGTTGCCTTCACTGACACTGTCCCTTCCTCATTCTCCTACCTCTCTGGCCACTCATTCTCAGTCTCTTTCGTGGGATCCGTCCCTCCCTTCCACACCCTCAAGGTTCAGTTCTGGATCCTCTTCTATTCTCCATTTACACCGACTCCCTTGGAAATCTCATTCGCTCCCATGACTTCAATTACCATCCCTATGCAGATGACACCTAAATCTATATCTCCAGCCCTGATATCTCTCCCTCTGTGCAGTCTCACATTTCCTCCTGCCTTCAAGACATCTGTACTTGGATGTCCTCCTGTCATCTCAAATATAATATCTCTAAAACACATCTTATTTTCCCACAAAAACTCTGTCCTCCCCTTGATTTTCCAATCACTATAGATGGCACCACCATCCTTCCTGTCTCACAAGCCTGAAATCTTATCATCATCCTTGACTCCTCTCTCTCTCATTCAAACCATGCATTCAATCCATCACTAAATCCTGCCATTCCTACCTTCACAACATCACCAAAATCTGTCCTTTCCTCTCTAACCAAATTGCTACCACGTTAAGCCAATTACTTATCCTATCCTACCTTGATTACTCTATCATCATCGTTGCTGATCTCCCTGCCTCTTTTCTCTCCCTACTCCAGTCCATTTTTCACTCTACTGCCTGGATCATTTTTCTACAAAAACATTAAGGACATGCTTCCTCCACTCCTCAAAAAATACCCTAGTGGTTGCCGATCCACCTCCGTATCAAACAAAACTCCTCACCATTGGCTTTAAAGCACTTATCCACCTTGCTCCCTCCTATTTCACCTTGCTACTTTCCTAGTAAAACCCAGCCCACACACCTGACTCTAATGCTAGCCTTCTCACTGTGCCTCTATCCCATCTATCTCACTGCTGATCCTTCACCCACGTCTTGCCTCTGGCCTCCCTCCTTCCTCAATTCTGAAAGACAGTTACTCTCCCCTCCTTCAAAGCCTTATTGAAGGCACAACTCCTCCAAGAGGACTTCCCTGACTAAGACCCCTTTCCTTTTCTCCCACTCCCTTCTGCGTCACCCTGACTTGCTCCCCTTGTTCATCTCTCCTCCAAGCTCCACAGCACATATGTACAACCTGTAATTTTTTCATTTATATTCATATCCATTTCCCTGCCCTATAGACTGTAAGCTCACTGTGGGCAGGGAATGTGTCCATTTATTGTTGTACTGTACTTTCCCAAGAGCTTAATAGGGTGTTCTGCACACAGTAAGTGCATTACATTTGATTGAATGAATGAATGGATTTCAATGTGAGGAATGTTAGGTAGGATCCTGGAAATATGGGGCGGGAAAAACTGGCAAGGTTTGAAATTTGAGTGACAGCAAAGAGTTAAGGGATGAGTCCAAGACTGCACGCTTCTAGGACATGGAGGATGAAAGTCATATTGACTGAGATGGGAACATCACAGTGGGGAATGGGATTAAGTCTGAAGGTGAAGAGTTTGATTTTTAGCAATTCGATTTAACTGCTGGCTGAATGTCCAAGTGGACATTTTGTGGAGACATGAGAGGATGCATGTAGTTGCAGATTAGATGAGAGGTCAGGCTAGAGAAATGATTTGGGAATTATTGCACTGGGGTAGTAACAGAAGTCCTATAAGCAGATGAATTCCTCTGGGAAAGTAGTGCAAAATGTGAACCTAGAAGACATAGAAGAGACAGTTAGAGCATGCCTATGATAATAGGAGGGGAGACAGAGGAGGAACCAGTAAAAGAAACTGAAAAGGAGGGATCAGAATGGTAAGAGAAACAGGATGTTACCCAGGCTATAACCGAAGGCTAAATAAGGTTTCAGCCGAGAGCTTGGACTTGCTTGCTGGGGTGGAGAAGTTTCAGCAAGCCCTCAGAATCATGCCGCTCTTAACCTCTCAACGTTGCCATTACTTAGGACATTATAAAGATGACATTCTTCCCAAAAGGACTCCCCAAGGTAGCCAGTACCCGTGTAACTGGCTTTTAAAGGGAACACTGCTCTTTAAGTTGCGGAGCATTGGAAGCACTAAAGCAGAGGCAAGAATGAGTCTGGAGAGCCTTGCATTCTTCCTTGGAAATCAGAACAACCCAGAAGACAATCTTCCTTGTCGTCATTCATTCAGTCATTTATTGAGCACTTACTGTGTGCAGAGCACTGTACTAAGTGCTTGGGCAATACAATTCAGGAACAAATAGAGACAACACCTGCCCACAAAGGGTTCACAGTTTAGAAGGGGGAGGCAGACATCAAAATAAGTAAACAGGCGTCAGTAGCATCATTATGAATAAATAGAATTATAGCCATATACCCATCATTAATAAAAGAAATAGAATAAGAAATATGTACACATATACACAAGTGCTGTGGGGTGGGGAAGGGGGTAGAGCAAGAGGGAGGGATTTGGGGTGATGGGGAGGGGAGGAGGAGCAGAGGAAAAGAGGGGCTCAGTCTGGGAAGGCCTTCTGGAGGAAGTGAGCTCTCAGTAGGGCTTTGAAGGGGGGAAGAAAGATAGTTTGTCAGAGGTGAGGAGGGAGGGCATTCCAGGGCAGAGGCAAGACATGGGCCAGGGGTCGATGGTGAGGCAGGCGAGAAAGAGGCACAGAGAGGAGGTTAGCACCAGAGGCGTGGAGTGTGGGGGCTGGGCTGTAGGAGAGAAAGGAGATGAGGTAGGAGAGAGCAAGGTGATGGAGAGCTTCTTAGTTAACCCACAGGTGGGGAGAATGATTAACCCAAATAGTTGCTAATTGCTACTCTTCTTCTCAGCGCCTCAAGGAGGAACGTTGCTGATTTCTGGTTTGGAGGAGGTTGTTATGCAGATGGTGAATAGAGGGGGGGAGGTGGGTTTGGTATTGAAAGATTTGGGATTATGTAAAACAAATTCAGAAGCTTCAGAATCTAGGAGATTTCTGATGTGTGTGTGTGTGTGTGTGTGTGTGTGTGTGTGCATGCATGTGTCTATTCACTCATCAGGGTGTTGCCCTGTTGTTTTAGGGGCTGTCCCTCTATGCCACTCCACCTGGATAGCCCATAGCAAACTTTGCTTTAGGAAGAACAAGCCTCATGGTATAGACTGGTGGAGTAGTGAATAGAGGTGTGTCAGAAAACACCACTTGGTCATGGAGTGGGGGGGGGGGGGAGTCTTCTGATTCCTGCTCCCCTCTTGGACTACCCCAGACATAAGACAGCCCGGCCCCAGCTGTCACTGGTCACAAGCTGGACTGTAAGCTCACTGTGGGTGGGGAATATGTCTGTTATATTGTTATACTGTACTCTACCAAACACTTAGTACAGTACACAGCACACAGCAAATGCTCAATAACTACAATAGATTGACTGACTTTTGAACTCAAGCTATATGTAGGTGGTTTCTCCCACCAATTCTTTAACCCCAGTCCTCCCACCCTGTTACAAAATGAAGCATCCAAGGCACCAGAGTGGGAATGATTTCTGCATATACAGCTGCGTGTGTGGAGGTATTAACCGGGATCCTTCCCTATTGCACAGTGAGATGTCAGTATGATAGAGGGGAATGGGAGGGCCCCCAACAGTCCTGCTTCCTTTCTCAGAGTCCCTACCATGTAGTCACCTTAGCGTTCAGAAGATAAAGTCCCAGGAGGATTAGTGGAGAGGAAGAGAGAAGAGACACCAAAGGAAATACCCCTTGGCCATAGCAGGTGACCCACTGGACACTTGCTCAGCCTCCTACCCTTGTCCCAGACAAAGGCCAACTGACCCCAAGTACCAACTCCCCAAAGCTTCAATCAATGTGGCCCTGACCAAGTTATTTCTGTGTCAGAAAAACTGAGACCCGATGGTGCTTTGAGGAGACAGGAGTTATCAACAATGTCAAATGCAGTATCCAGGTCGAGAAAGGACAGGATGATAATTGTTTTTTGGACTTGGGTTAAAGGAGAATTAGCATAGACATGTAAAGAAACCTGTTTATTTTTGTAATTGAAAATGTAAAGAGAACTACTACAGTTTTCAGTCAGTCAATCATTAGTATTTATTGAGTGTTTTCTGTGTGCTAAGCACTGTAAGAGGTTCTTGGGAGAATACAGAGTAAGAGAGTTGGTAAAATGTCCACAGCCCACACGAAGCTTACAGTACAGACCGGAAGACAGACGTTAAAATGTTATGGTTGTACGTAGTGTTGCGGACCGCCTCAAGATGGCGATGGTGAGGCGCCCCTCGGTCCTAGATCGTTTCTTGTCTTTCTCCCCCCTCGTAACTTTCCTCGCGCCCGCCACTGCTCTTCTGGTTCTCCCGGGTCTGCTGTCTCTCGGACCTTCGGGCCCGAATTTTCCACGTGGAGCGTGTTGTGGCGTGGCCTTGTCTCGGTCCTCGGGATGGACCTGGTTATCCGTTCGATTAATGACCAGAAGCAAGTCAAGTGGCTTTGAGAGGGCTATCCACACTTGCTGCTGCAGTGTGCTCGCCCCCCTGCTGCTGCCTGCCTCAGCCGCCCTCGGCTTGTCCCGCGAATGGTGGGACTGGCTGCCCAACTACTGGGGGCATGGACCTCTTCTCTTTTGTCTTTCCTTTTCATTCATTCATTCATTCATTCATTCATTCACTAACGAGTATTTATTGAGCGCTTACTATGTGCAGAGCACTGTACTAAGTGCTTGGAATGTATAGATCGGTAACAGAGACAGTCCCTGCCTTTTGACGGGCTTACATTCTAATCGGGGGAGACGGACAGACAAGAACAATGGCAATAAATAGAATCAAGGGGAAGAACACCTCATTAAAGCAATAGCAAATAAATAGAATCAGGGTGATGTACATTTCATTAACAAAATGAATAGGGTAATGAAGATATATAGAGTTGAGCGGATGAGTACAGTGCTGAGGGGATGGGATGGGAGCGGGGGAGAAGCAGAGGGAGAGGAGGGTTTAGCTGCGGAGAGGTGAAGGGGGGCGGGGTGGAGGGAGCAGAGGGAAAAGGGGAGCTCAGTCTGGGAAGGCCTCTTGGAGGAGGTGAGCTTTAAGTAGGGTTTTGAAGAGGGGAAGAGAATTAGTTTGGCGGAGATGAGGAGGGAGGGCATTCCAGGACCGCGGGAGGACGTGGCCCAGGGGTCAACGGCAGGATAGGCGAGAACGGGGGACGGTGAGGAGGTGGGCGGCAAGGAGCGGAGGGTGCGGGGTGGGCAGTAGAAAGAAGGGAGGAGAGGTAGGAAGGGGCAAGATGATGGAGAGCCTTGAAGCCTAGAGTGAGAAGTTTTTGTTTTGTGCGGAGGTTGATAGGCAACCACTGGAGGTTTTTAAGAAGGGGAGTGACATGCCCAGAGCGTTTCTGCAGAAAGATGAACCGGGCAGTGGAGTGGAGAACAGATTGGAGTGGGGAGAGAGAGGAGGAAGGGAGATCAGAGAGCAGGCTGACACAGTAATCTAGCCGGGATATTACGAGAGCCTGGAGCAGTGGGGTAGCCGTTTGGGTGGAGAGGAAAGGGCGGATCTTGGCGATATTATAAAGGTGAGACCGGCAGGTTTTGGTGACGGATCGGATGTGTGGGGTGAATGAGAGAGCCGAGTCAAAGATGACACCGAGGTTGCGGGCCTGAGAGATGGGAAGGATGGTCGTACCATCCACAGTGATAGGGAAGTCAGGGAGAGGACCGGGTTTGGGAGGGAAGATGAGGAGCTCAGTTTTGGCCATGTTGAGTTTTAGGTGGTGGGCAGACATCCAGGTAGAGACATCTTGGAGGCAGGAGGAGATACGAGCCTGAAGGGAGAGGACAGGGGCAGAGATGTAGATCTGTGTGTCATCTGCCTAGAGATGAGAGTTGAAGCCGTGAGAGCAGATGAGTTCACCGTTCACAGTTCTTTACTGTGTAGTCACAGCCTCTGAATTTCGTGGTGAGATTAAGATGGGTCTAAAGAGAACTCATCTTGCATTCCACCTTCCTACCGTGCCCAAAATTTCTTTTGTTTAAAAGATCCACTGTTGATAGGGCTGTTAATTCAAAATTGTCATTAAAAAGCTTTGGGGGAAAAAAAAGGAAAAAAAAAGGCAAAACAAATCACCAGCTTTACAGGGGTTTTGAGGATAAATTTCCCTTTCAATTCAAGAACTACCCTTTGGTTCACATTTCTTTGTTGCAAATAGGCATTGAGCTCAGGAAAAATTGGAGAAAAAAAATATTTCTATTAACTAATATTCTCTGTTCAGGAAAGTGGAAAGACTTCCCTTTTATAAGAGTTCATCTTTCTCGGGAGATGCAGTATTAACAAGATTAGAAAACAGGTATTTGACCTATGAGTAAAGGTTCTTTTCCAATGGGTTTAGGTACCAGGCAGCCTCCTTCCCCTTTTGCCTAAGTTGGTGGAGGGTAACTATGCTCAAAGGAAAGTGACTTAATTTTTCTTCTTAATAACTTAGAGGAAAATTATGTAAAATTTGAAATATTCACCAAAATTTTAGAACCAAAATTTGTACATGATCCTTGCCTTTTGAATTCATGCTGACATTCCCCTGGCATAAGTCTCCTTAGAAGAAAGATGTTTGGGGTCCAGAAAGTATATCAAAAAAATAAGACAGTCAAATGTTGTAAATTTAAAGAACATTTCTGTGCTTAATAACAAAGCTAGCAGAATTTAATGTGCATATTTTGTAATAGATATTCCAGTGGTAGTAGTTGACAGCATAGAGCCTTGGTTTTGTCTAATGTTTTTTCTCATCCCACTGTTAATATACTTGTAACTATAACTGTAATGCTGGAAGTTTGGTTTTGGTTTTTTTGTAAGTTCAATTCAGGTGCCAAATGGAACTTTATCCTAAACCATGGGAATACGAAAAATATGAGGGATTTTTAAATATACATAGGTCTGATAAGCCAATCTAGGAAAACAATGGAGTGAAATTGGAATTGCTGAATCTTATCATTTGACCTTCCTCTTTGAACCAAACTAATTGAATGTAGATGTTCCAAGCTTTATAACCTTGGAAGTACAGGAGTTGATTGAAATTGTATAGCTTTTTAAAGGTGCAGTTTCTTCAAGTTGTTTGCATTGCAAAATGTTCACTTCCTGAGCTTTGACAAACATGTTTATTCAGGAAGAGGTTGGGTACTGTCTTTGGTGGAATATTCACAAGGAGAAACTGCATTTGCATTAAGCATTACTGTAAATTTGAAATGTATAGTCTTGCCACAGAGCGTTTAGTTTAATCTAAACAAAGTTCATGTGGTGGTGGTAGAAAAATTCTTGAAATGCAAATCAGGACAATTCTTGAAAGGCAAAGATGGGTATCCTAACCTGCAATACTTTGTAGTTGTACAAAAAGCTGTTTGGGAAGAGGTTTGGAAATTTTCATGTGTGTGTGGGTATGCTTTCTGATAAGGTGTGTTCAGCAATTCTGTCTTTGAGGCGGGTTAGGGTATTCCATTGTTCCAAGGAGCGGTAGGTTTCTGTCGCTCCTGGATCCCTGAATTCAGCCTTCTCGCCAATCCTTATATGCCTTCTGACAGCTGGGACCCCAGAGCCCCCCCGTGGGATACCAAGACCCGGCAAGCTTTTGATCGCTTGCGTTCTTCATTAGGAACTGCCCCTGCCCTTGGGCTCCCTGATTATTCAAAACCTTTCCATCTGTTCGTCCATGAGTGAGTTGGGATGGCGCGTGGGGTCCTTTGCCAGTACCACAGCCCTTCCCTTCGTCCGGTGGCATACCTGCAATTGGATCCTGTTATTCAGGCCCAGGTCCCCTGTATTTGTTGCATTGCAGCTGCCTGTGATATTCTTGATCACGCCCAGGACTTGCTTCTGGGGCACCGGGTTGTCATACGCGCCCCACACGACGTTGTAGCCCTTCTTCGTTCATGGGCCATACAGGCATTATCTGCTGCCCGTATGACTCGTTATGAGCTCACCTTGATTGGTAACCCCACTGTCATGGTGGAGCGCTGCGGCGCTTTAAACCCCACCACCCTACTGGGAGCTGGGTTGGTAGACCCAGTGGTTCCAGCTGAGGGACCACCTGATTATGTCCAGGTTGCTTCAACAGTGGCCATGGCCCGGCCGGACTTAACGGACGTTCCTCTTCTGGACCCTGACCTTGAGCTCTTCACAGATGGTTCGTCCTACGTGGATGATGGGGTCCGGTTCTCCGGGGCCGCAGTTGTTACCACCTGGTAACGGCAACCTCTGGTCGACCACCTTATCTCCTTCCTATAGCGATAGGGCTGAGGAACTAGTCGCTCATACTCAGGCACTCCTTTTGGTGGCAGGCCACTGTGTGAATGTCTACACGGACTCTTGTTATGCCTTTGGAGTTTGCCATGCCACTGGGGCCCTTTGGAGAGCCCGTGGTTATGTCGCTTCAGCTGGACGGCCTATTGCCCACAGCAACCTCATCGTGGGGCTGCCTCAGGCTCTGGCAAAACCTGCTGCAGTGGCCGTCATCCACGTCTGATCTCACAGAAGGTCCCGAGATGCTATCAGCCTGGGTAACACCAGAGCAGAGCACACCGCTTCGGTGGCTGCTCGGGACCCTGTCTGAGACAAAATGGTAGTGGTTACGCTTGACACAGATGCGACCCGGTTGACTACCGCCACACCTGTTACTGCTGAAGAGAAGGTCTGGGACTGTTGCGGAACGAGTATGAGGCTACCGAGTGGAATGGGTACTTCTGGGTCCCTGACGGCTGCCCCCATCCTCCCCCGTTCAGCCGTGTTCACTGTTTGTCAGTTGATCCACAAGTCTTCCCATTTTGGAGCAGGGGCCTTAGCTGACACGGTCCTCCGTTATTGGTTTGCTCCTGGCATTCACCCGGTGGTGCGCCGAGTCACCGAGACATGTCCCATCTGCCATTCATTTAATTCAGTCCGTCCTCTGGTTCCAACCTGTGCAGGGCGCCCCTAGGTTTATCTCCCTTTTGAGGGGCTCCAAATTGATTTTATTACCGTTCCCCGAGCTGAAGGCTTCTGCCATGCCCTGGTCATCATGGACCGCCCGACGGGCTGAGTTGAGGCTTTCCCCGTCAGGATCTGTACTGTCCTAGTGGTTGTTTGTGTTCTCTCTTAACCACTTTCTCTGCAGTTTGTGTTGCCGAGTGCTCGGCGTGGATCCATCATTTGCAGGTGAAAGCAGCTGTTGTGGACATCCCCACGACGGCTCCCGGAGGACCTGCACTGTCACCTCCCATGCTGGCCGCTGCCCCGTGCCTTCCTTCAACGCCTCCGTTCCCACAGGCTGCCCGCGTCCCACCTCTATGTCTTGATCGATCCTCGTCTGGATGGGCTGCGCTTCCTTGACTGTGCTGGTTGTATATTTTTTTTTGTGTTTTCCTGGTTGTGTCTTCTTCAGGGCGCTCCATTATGGGTTACAGGTTCCGGCTGCTTGCCCATCCTCGCCCCGATAGCAGCCAGGACCCTGATGCATCTCTGGGGGCGGCCTCTTGGCCCCAAGGACGCAGAGGGGGGACTGTTGCAGACCGCCTCAAGATGGCGATGGTGAGGCCTGCCTCAAGCCCAAGTCATGGGACCTGCGCCATGCGAACTGTAAAATGCCTGCGCCATTACCTGTGCCATGCGGACTGTAAAATGGCCACGCCACGTGAAACTCCTCTATCATGCGCCACTTCAAACCTCGTGCGCCACTTTCCGCGCTGGCCGGTCGGGTGTCATGGGATCAGGAAAGTGCTTACTGATTGGGTACTGATACTATGTGTTCCTAGCCCCGATTGGGTGCCCTGTGCCAGCGGGGGGTTCCGCTGTACCAATAAAGCTGGCAGGGCAGCCCGGGATCAGGGTGCTGCAGTCACTCGTACCCCATCGGGGTGAACGGGCTGCTCGCCCGTTTCCGACTGTCCTGTTCTTTGACCCGTTCTCTCGGAGTCTTTCGTCACTTCCACTAAAAACGAACCCTTCCTAATTTGTCTAATTTTTGTCGATAACAATAGGTACTATGGGGCTGAGGGTGGGGTGAATATCAAGTGTTTAAAGGGTAGAAATTGAAGTGCTAGGACAATGCAGAAGGGAGAGAGAGTAAGGGAAATGAAGATTTAGGGAAAGCCTCTTGGAGGAGATGGGATTTTAATAAGTCTTGGAAGAGGGAAGGAATTCCAAGCAAGAGGGAGGACATGGGTAAGGGCTCTGCACCAAGATGAATGAAAAGAGGATATGGTGAGTAGGTTGGGGTGGAGGAGAAAAATGAGCTGGCTAGGGTCACAAGCCCCGGGCTGGTACCAACCAGGAATTTCTTAGACTGGTTACTCTGTGACACATTCAAAGTGAAGAGCCAAACCACCAAGATTACTATGGAAAGCTTTAGTTAATTCTTAACCTACATGAAGGGGACTAACACACACACTCCAACAAATGTAGGTACCCATCTGACTGTTAATGGTGTCCATCTGTCACCCGTTGCCGGGGACAGGTTCTTTCGGAATCGGTGCGGGAGAGAGAGAGAGAGAGGCTGGAGATGGAAAACCTGAGTTTTGTATAGAATTTATTCCACGGGGCGGATTGAATTAATTAATTATTTAGACGCGACAGTCGGCCTTCCCTTTTTGGGGGAAGTATGGTGTTAAAGCTTCCCCTTTGGGAGGAATTTGGTGTTAAAGCTTCCCTGATGGGAGGATTACACTAGTATGTTACTCGAGTGTGGGCGGACCAGGGCCTGCCCAGGAAGAGCTCGTTAATGGTTTACTAACAACGAGGTGAGGCGGCTAGTTCCCACCGTGTGCGCACCCACTTGAGAGGAATCCACTTAAGCGTTCAATCTACTTATGCGCTGACCCCATTTAGGCTTTAGATTCACTTATGCGTTACACACTCGTGCGTTAAACTCACTTGCGCGTTACACTCGCTTGTACACTACCCACTTACGCACTAAACTCACATGTGCATTATACTCACTTATACATTGCCCGCTTATACACTAAGCTCACATATGCGTTACACTCATACATTACCCACTTATGTATTTAACCCAGTTATGTGTTACACTCACCCGTCCCGCGACCCCTGTCTCTGTGCGTTGTTCCTGGTGGCAGAATGGTGTCTGGTGCTCGGGACAGGGAGAGACACGTGGGTGGCCGTTGCTACCGCTGTGATCTTCCCAGAGAGAGACCCGAGCACCAGAGGCAATAGGTATTTATTACCTTGGTTTGGGTGGTCCCCAGTTCCTTCCTGTTCAATCTCCGCCCCCTTCCGCTCCCTTCCCTTCCATACCTTATTGGGTGGGCACGGAGGTGAGGGACACCTATCTTCCCGTCCTGCCTCCTCTGGCCAGAGAGGTTACGTCACTGGTGGCATTTTGACCTTTGGGTAGCCAGTGCCCAGGTCCACCTTGGCACACCATCCCACTGATACCACATCAGAGGTTTGGAGAAGTTCCTGCCATCTTGGCTATGCCTGACTCTGTGCTGGTGACACAGGCTGCTAATGCAAACTTCCAGATGCTCTTTCCCCCTGTGCAAGTCAAAGTGACTGCCTTTTATCTGCCTAGGGTGTCGCAGTGCCTTCATGTGGCAGTTGTTAATAGGTCCAGGCCCATTACAAAGCAGAGCAAAGAGGGAAATCAACTTCTCCCTCTGTACCCTATCCCATGGACTAGCCTGGTAATGATCTCTCCTGGAGTAGAGCAGTCTAGTTCCTTCGTAAATTCATTCTTTGCTGTTTTTGTTGTTTGCAAGATCAAAAGTCACTCAAAATGGCTTCATGTGGGCTCACTGCAACTAGGTTATAGTAGGAAATCAATGAGGTAAGATAATAATGTGCTTACTAAATGCCAAGCACTGTTCTAAGGACTGAGGTAGATTCAAGCTAATTGGGTTGATTCAAGCTAATCCCAGTCCCACAGGGGGCTCACAGTCTTAATTCCCATTTTACAGATGAACTAACTGAGGCCCAGAGAAGTTAAGCAACTTGTCCAAGGTCACCCAGCAGACAAGCAGTGGATCTGGGGTTAAAACCCAATTCCTTTTGACTCCCAGGCTCATGCTCTATCCAATAAGCCATACTACAAAGATAGAAGATGTGGTGAGCAAGAGTGACTCCACCTTGTATTATCTGGCCTGGGGGCTGGAAGTGGGGGTGGGGGGGAACAAGGTCAAAGGACGACTCCATCATGTATTATTCGACTCTGGGAGCAACGAGGCCAAAGGACGATTTAGAGGAGAAACTGTTATCTTTCTGAGGTGTTTTTAGGACCTGAATTGTTGGAAGAGAACCAGATTGTTTTGCAGAGGGCTTAAGGAGGGGCTAAATTGTTCTGCTCGGCAGGAAAAAGACACCCATAGGGGAATAAGGCCGGAGGAAGGGGTCGCCTTCCCCTCTGACTTACCCAGTAATGAGTGGAATAATAATAATAATAATGGTATTTATTAAGTGCTTACTACGTGCCAGACTCTACTAAACACTGGGGTGGATACAAGTAAATCAGGTTGGACACAGTCCTTGTCCCATGTGGGGCTCATAGTCTCAATCCCCATTTAAGGGGATAAGGCAACTGAGGCCCAGATAAGTGAAGTGACTTGCCCATGGTCACATAGCAGAGAAATGGCAGAGCTGGGATTAGAACCCATGACCTTCTGACTCCCAGGCCCGTGCTGTATCCGCTATGCCAAACTGCTTCAGGAGCAGAAGACAGCAAGCAATCCTGAGTAGCCCCCTTGCTGCAACTCTCCCCAAAGAACTGATAAAAGGGGAAAAAAACTGACCCTCTTTGCCCAGCATGGAACCACCTAAGCCATGCACTGACACCTATGGCTGCTGCAGGCAAGCACCTAAGACTTGAACCAGGATGACAACGAGCTGTGGGCAATCGGACTCCATGAAACTCCTCTAACATGAGATCATCTTCACCAAGACTTGGGTGAAACCAGCTGGGTTGGTAACTATAGGCATTGTGCTTTGTGTGTGTGTGTGCGTGCATGCATATGTTTTAGTAAAGTAAGCTTTCCGTTGTAACAGTGCTGTTTGGTTTTACTTTCTGGAACATATCATTTGAGCATCCAAATTAATCAAGGAATCAAATCCCTGGTTAAGGTCTCCTAGATCAAGCGCCTGGTACTCTGGGGGAGCAATCCCCTGGTGGGGCTCATGACAGAAGAGACTGAGCCGATTGAGTGCTTTAAAGGCAATGGTACGGAGTTTCTGCTTTATATGGAGGCAGATTGACAATGTTTTAGAGGATAGAAATTGAGTTGTCAGATAAATCACTAAAATAATAAAAATTTGTGCAAGAAACAACCTTCCATTTCAAAATACATGCATTATTTATATGAACAGGCAAATGTCACAGCCCTCTGTGGTTGAGCAATCAATGAATGGTATTTATTGAACATTTATTATACGCAGAGCACTATACTAAATGCTCAATAAATACCATTCATTGCAGAGCACTATACTAAAAGTTGGGAAAGTAGAATGCAGTAGTTTTGCTCAAGAAGATTACAGGTGTCAGGAGCAAGACAGACATTAAAATCAATGATGGATAGGGTTAACAGGAGAATATTAAGCGCTTAGAACAATATTCCACACATATTTGGTGCTTAATAAATATCATTGATTATAAGGAATTTTTCATAATCACTACAGGACTGGGGGGTGGTAAGTATCAAAGGTTTAAAAAACGTACAGACCCAAGTGCAGGGGTGACACAGAAGAGAGAGTGAATAGGTGGGGAAATGAAGGGGAACCCATGACTCATGGGGGATCATGGGTTCGAATCCCCGCTCTGCTACTTGTCAGCTGTGTGACTGTGGGCAAGTCACTTAACTTCTCTGTGGCTCAGTTGCCTCATCTGTAAAATGGGGATTAACTGTGAGCCTCACATGGGACAACCTGGTTAACCTGTATCTACCCCAGCACTTAGAACAGTGCTCTGCACATAGTAAGTGCTTAACAAATACCAACATTGTTATTATTATTATTACTCAGGGAAGGTTAAAAATTATATACCAAGAAAACCTACCTGGACTGTGAGGTATATACATAGTACATAGATTTTGGAGAGTTTTTCTTTAATTTATTCCAAGTTGTTATTGTAGTCATCCATCTTTTCATGATGGTTTAGGAGTAACATGGACTATATTTCCTCTAAATGTCCTTTAATGTCTCCATAAGGATCAGCTGCTCTCAAAAGCTAAAGAACAGTTGCCCAGATTGATCTGCAAAAACACATAATTTCCTAGAAAACCTAACTAAGAATACTTATCCCACCTCAAAAGAGCACTAAATGAGGCATCACCAGTCCTAAATGTCCTTTTACAGAAAGCTTCATTCATGAACTGACATCTGGGCAGTGTGCTGGCAGGTTGTATAGAAAAAAATGAACAGCTGAGAATTTAACACTACTCAGCTCTTCTGAAATTCACTCTGAAGGTACTTTGAGTTCTACAGTTGTAAAAAAAATCAAGAAATGCTTTGGCATGACATGATTTTCACAGTTTTCTTCATTCAGGTTATAACTGGGCTCCTGGTGAATTCCACTTTGCTCATAATATACATCAGCACCCTCATTCCTCAGCCCCATTAGAAGAAATCTCCCTACTACCCTTCCTTTCCAAGCTCCTAGAACGAGTCGTCTACACTCGCTGTCTAGAATTCCTTAACTCCCATTCTCTCTTGGACCCCTTCCAATCTGGCTTCTGTCCCCTCCTCTCTACCGAGACTGCTCTTTCAAAGATCACCCATGACCTCCTTCTTGCCAAATCCGGTGGCTCCTACTCTATCCTAATCCTCCTTGACCGCTCAGCTGCCTTTGACACTGTTGACCATCCCCTTCTCCTCCACACCTTATCTCACCTTGGCTTTACGGACTCCGACCTCTCCTGGTTCTCCTCATCTCTCTGGCCGTTCATTCTCTGTCTCCTTCGCAGGCTCCTCCTCCCCCTCCCATCCTCTAACTGTTGGGGTTCCTCAAGGGTCAATTCTTGGCCCTCTTCTGTTCTCCATCTACACTCACTCACTTGGTAAACTAATTCGCTCTCACGGCTTCAACTATCATCTCTATGCAGATGACACACAGATCTACATCTCTGCCCCGTCCTCTCCCCCTCCCTTCAGGCTCGTATCTCCTCCCGCCTCCAAGACATCTCTACCTGGATGTCTGCCCGCCACCTAAAACTCAACATGATCAAAACTGAGCTCATCTTCCCTCCCAAACCCTGTCCTTTTCCTGACTTCCCTATCACAGTGGATGGCATGACCATCCATCCCGTCTCTCAAGCCCGCAACCTTGGTGTCATCTTTGACTCGGCTCTCTCATTCATCCCACACATCCAATCCATCACCAAAACCTGCCGGTCTCACCTTTATAATATTGCCAAGATGCGCCTGTTCCTCTCCACCCAAATGGCTATCTTACTGTTATAGGCTCTCATAACATCCCGGCTGGATTACTGTGTCAGCCTTCTCTCTGATCTCCCTTCCTCCTGTCTCTCCCCGCTCCAGTCTATTCTTCATTCCGCTGCCCAGCTCATCTTCCTGCAGAAACGCAGTGGGCATGTCACTCCCCTTCTTAAAAACCTCCAGTGGTTGCCTATAAACCTCCAAATGAAACAAAAACTTCTCACTCTAGGCTTCAAGGCTCTCCATTACCTTGCCCCCTCCTACCTCTCCTCCCTTCTCTCTTTCTACTGCTCACCCCGCACTCTCTGCTTCTCTGCTGCCCACCTCCTCACCGTCCCCCGTTCTCACCTATCCTGCCGTCGACCCCTGGGCCACGTCCTCCCGCTGTCCTGGACTGTCCTCCCTCCTCACCTCTGCCAAACGAATTCTCTTCCCCTCTTCAAAACCCTACTCCAAGAGGCCTTCCCAGACTGAGCTTCCCCTTTTCCTTCTGCTCCCCCTCTGTCCCCGCTTCACCTCCCCTCAGCTAAGCCCTCTTTTCCCCCCTTTCCCTCTGCTCCTCCCCCTCTCCCTTCCCCTCATCTCAGCACTGTGCTCATTCACTCAATTGTATATATTTTCATTACCCTATTTATTTTGTTAATGAGATGTACATCACCTTGATTCTATTGATTGCTATTGTTTTCATGAGATGTTCATCTTCTTGATTCTATTTATTCTTTGTCTGTCCATCTCCCCTGATTAGACTGTAAGCCTGTCAATGGGCAGGGACTGTCACTATCTGTTGCCAATTTGTACATTCCAAGCGCTTAGTACAGTGCTTTGCACATAGTAAGCGCTCAATAAATACTATTGAATGAATGAATGAAAGAAGCCCAGAGACCTCGATCTCATGCACCTGACCTCTCTGGCCAACATAGTCACACTCCTCACCCAGTGTCCTCCAGGAATGGTGATGGCCTTTAGTTTGGAGCCATTTATATTTACCTTTGGATGCCAGATCACCTTGTTTATCCAGAGAGTGGCCAGAGCTATGTAAATCTGTACCACCTGTGGGCATTCCAGGCCATCACCATCAGTCCCAACAATTCCTGGTGGAAAAAACTCAAACCCAGAATCTCCAACTACATCCTTCCATCTTTCATTTTCTTCTGGGTCCTCAGTGTTTTGGTGGATATGAATATAAAATTCAGGATAGCAGCCATGAAAAATGTCACTATCAAAGTCAGAGTTCAAAATCTGAAATCTTGATCAAATACATTCCAAGAAACAGATGCAAACATTTTGATGCAATTTTGAACAGTTATAACATTGCAAGATATTTTCTATCTATTCCTCATGAGTTGTGCTAGTGGCTACATGGGGACTGTGCTACACCAACTCCATAAACAAGTTCAGCACATTCATCGAGCCAGCTTCTCCTAAATTTTCCCCAGAATAGTCCAGAACCACCAGTACCATCCTGTTTCTTGTCATTTGATTTGTTTGCTTTTGCTGCATCAACAGCGGCATTAATAATAATAATAATAACATGATGGCATTTGTTAAGCGCTTACTATGTGCAAAGCACTGTTCTAAGTGCTGGGGAGGATACAAGGTGATCCGGTTGTCCCACGTGGGGCTCACAGTCTTAATCCCCATTTTACAGTTGAGGGAACTGAGGCCCAGAGATTAAGTGATTTGCCCAAAGTCACACAGCTGATAAGCGGTGGGGCCAGGATTTGAACCCATGACCTCTTAATCTGACTGTCAGTTTGCTAGGGGAGGGTGTGGGGATGCTCTTTGACTCTTCTACCCTCTGGTGCTGATCTGTAATGATCCTTGTGTCCCTTGGTGTCAGTGGACCCTCAAGAGTTTGAGAAATGCTACTACTCTCTTAGATCCCGGGAATGAATAAGAGGAAACCTTCTCATCCTACTCTGGTCCTGCAATCTAAAGAGAAAGAGTCCAATAAAAGAGAAAGTGGGAAGCAGCAGATATCCACAGGTGTCTGTCACCCATTGTCTTAGCGGGAGAGGGAAACTGAGTGATTATCATTTCACTGGACCTGTCTGGAAGCCAGTTCATCCTGTGTGGCCCGAACACCTGAACATAATCTTCAAAAGACAAATTCTTGATGATACAATTATTAGGCAAATATGTACCCAATGGCAGCAGATATCCAGAACCAATCCATAAAGTTTGAGATAACTATTCTTTCCCAGTAAAATTTAACAATAGCACATATTCCCAATTGTTATCTTTCTGTTATGACTTTCCAAATCCCTGGGATCCAATGCCTAACACTTTCTCCAGCTCTTTAACAGGAGACATAATTGCAAAGACAAAGACAAACAGATACTCAAGCCTTTTCTTCTACATATGACCACATACTAAACAAAGTGACAAAGATTTGTATGCCTTTAGCCACATATGGGCAGGTTATATAGATTCCTATATTGGCACATCTTTCCTGGCTGAAGTATAGATGCACAGGACCTGCATTACTTTAACCTTTAACATCACATATCTTTAATATTTAATACCATCTGAACAAAAATATCAATGGAACCAGCAAAGAAAAAGATTGGACTTCTTAAAAAATATATGAACACTTACCCTTCAATTAACCCATTATAGTTGTTTTAAAATATGGTATTCTATGTGGTTCTAAACCCCCCTACCCCATGAACAGATGTCATTGCCTACCCAAATAAAACCTAAATCCTTCTTTGACCTCTTCATTCCTTTCTGCTATGTACTGACTCCCTCTTTATCCTAATTCAGTCCTCCACTATCTCTTTTCAGATCATTCTTCAATCCTTTTTCTCTTAACTCTTTGCTGGTTTTACAGATAGTATGCAAGTTGTCTATTCCACATTGCTGTCCTTTCCAAATCCATGAGCACATAAACTATATACATCATCTCAAATCCTTAATCCTCTCTTATGTCTCTAATTCATTGACTAATAAATTGATCCACACAAATTCCCTTCCACTCCCTCAAAAATCCATTTTAATTCTCAATCATACCATCATCTCAAGGCATAACTCAGAATACCAAGGCATACCAGACCCAATTATAGTTACACATTATTCCCTCTCAGCTCTCAATATCAACTCTATCACCAACAGGTTTGGGAATGATAAGATTAGCAGATCCATAATTGCACAATAGAGGACATACATCTTTCATTTATGTATATACAGCATATCCAGTAAGTGTATTAGGCAAGTTTCACCATTTTCAAACACTGATCCTTGGGGACTTCAATATTTATATGGATGTTCCCAATTATCCTCCACTGTCCACCTCCTCTCACTCCTCTACTCCAATGACCTGCTCCTCCATGCCACCTCACGCACTCACCAACTCACACTTACACTTACCACCCTGGGCACCTAGCTGATCTTAACTCCCTGCCCAAATATATATCCCATACCACCACTCTCTTCTCCTTCAGAGCTTTATTAAAGTTACATCTTCTCCAGGAAGCATTCCCCGATTAAGGCCCTCTTTTACCCAGCTCACTCTCCCATCTATGTCATCTCTGCACTTGAATCTCTGACCTTTGGACCCATCTCTGTCCCATCACCAACTCCACCTTACTGATGTACATATCTTTAAATTTTATATTGTAAATGATTTATTTGTATTAATGTCTGCCTCCCCCTCTAGTAATAGACTGTAAATTTACTATGGGCAGGAAACATTTAAGTGAATTCCTTTTCATTGTTTTGTATTCTCCCAAGTGTTTAGTTCAGTGCTCTGCAGACAGTAAGTGTTTAATAAATGCCGCTAACTGATGGATCGATTGATACTGGGTAGATATAAAGATGATAGTCCATTCCAAATTTGATTATATAATAGTAATAATGTTGGTATTTGTTAAGTGCTTACTATGTGCAGAGCACTGTTCTAAGCGCTGGGTTAGATACAGGGTAATCAGGTTGTCCCACGTGAGGCTCACAGTTAATCCCCATTTTACAGATGAGGTAACTGAGGCACAGAGAAGTTAAGTGACTTGCCCACAGTCACACAGCTGACAAGTGGCAGAGCCGGGAGTCGAGCCCATGACCTCTGACTCCGAAGCCCAGGCTCTTTCCAATGAGCCACGCTGCTTCCCCATTATATACCTCTTTAACTAATTTAGCATACCTAAGCATAGTGCTGAACAATTCCTGATATCCTTAAAACAGAGAAATACCCCTACAACAGACATTCCTACTCTGTAAGACCATTTACAAATTATTTCCTTATTAATCCCCTTGCATTATAGTAGTTAAGCAGTTGAGAACTAGCTATCTAAACAGTGAAGTCCATACATCACAATAAAACAAGTTTGCTGTCTTCTTGATGGAGGAACCTCCCTCATACATATTTTTTCTTTATTCTTCTAGAATGATTGCTCAAGCCCCGAATGTTTATATTTATTCATTCATTTTTAATTTGTAATAAGGGCCCGAAAAAAATCACAAGGCTAGTTAGGTTCTCTGAACTCACGCCTCAGATTCCCTCCATCGAGCCAGATTATTTCAAGAATTTCTGAGAGGGGGAAGGAAATTAAAAACATCAAGCCACACAGATGATTAGCAGCATGGCCTAGTGAGAAGCAGCATGTCCTAGTGCAGAGAGCACCATCTTGGGAATCAGAAGGAGCTGGGTTCTAATTCCACTTCTGCCATTTGTTTGCTGTGTGATCTTGGGTAAGTCACTTCACTTTTCTGTGCCTCAGTTCCCTCATCGGTAAAATGAGGATTAAGACTGTGAGCCCCATGTGGGACATGGTCTGAGTCTAACCTGATGACCTTGTATCTACCCAAGGGTTTAGAACAGGGCCTGGCACATAGTAAGGAATTAAGAAATACCATTGAAAAAGAAAAAAAAAAAGATGAGGGAACCTCCAAGTCCTGTAGACAGTGCTACCTAGCTCCCCATGGAAGAGGAAAGAAATGGTGGCCCTCAAGAACACTGACTGTTGCTATCTTTCCGAGTGAGGTGCAGCATAGAGAACACAGAGACTACAGCTCGGTCCAAGTTAGGAGCCTTTAATTCCATTCCCTCCCGGGAGGGATCAAAACATTACCACTGAGCCAGGCACTGAGTGGTCCATGTAATGAGCATGGGCCACTTATATGGGCAGGGTTTTGACCCATCCCCATTTGCATAATCTCTCCCCTGGTTGACCCAGTGAGTTCCCCTTGCCCCTCCTGAAGATAATCCCAAAGGAGTAAACCCTCATTAGTCCCCGTGCTGACAGTCATGTTCCATTGCTTCTTGTTGGCAGTTGAGCAGGGAGTTGGCATCCCTCAGTTTCCAATGGTACACATTCATCAGTCTTAGTCTCTCCACAGTGGTCCATTTATCTCCACCTTGTGGCCCCATCTGTTATTTGGAGTCTTGTGGCCTGAAGGGGAAGTCAGGAGGTACCCCCAAAATATCATGGTGTTGGGGAAGCTCAGAAAACTAGGATCAATGCCAAGCTATGATAGGGGGTGGGTTGCAGGCTGCATTCCAGGACTGAGAGTGGGGGATGTGCGGTGACACCTTGGTGTTGAGGTGTGTGTGGTGAAAGGGGACAGTGTCCCTAGGCCACTGAAGCAGGTCAAACAGCGAAGCCAGGCTCCCAAACTGATGGGGGAGGGGGCACCGTGTGTGGGAATGGAGACAACTGGTGCACACGATGGAGGCACTCCAAAATGCTGCTCATTACTGCAAGGTGATGATGATGATTATGATGATGATGGCATTTGTTAAGTGCTTACTATGTGCCAAGCACTATTCTAAGTGCTGGGGTAGATACAAGGTAATCAGGGTGTCCCACGTAGGGCTCACAGGCTTCATCCCCATTTTACAAATGAGGGAACTGAGGCCCAGAGAGGTGAAGTGACTTGCCCAAAGTCACACAGCTGACAAGTGGCAGAAGTGAGATTAGAATTGACAACCTCTGACTCCAAGCCCGGCCTGAGGGCACGGCAGAGGGTAGGTGTGAAGTGCACTACGGGCCTCAACCTGGATAGTAGGTGCAACAAGGTGGCTTGAATCATCCTTCCCACACTGTGCAGCTCAACCCGGACTGTGGTTAGGAACTAGGGAGGGGAAGAAGCAGCGTGGCTCAGCGGAAAGACCATGGGCTTGGGAGTCAGAGGTCATGGGTTCGAATCCCGGATCTCCAGGTATAGATATAGCTCCGCTCTGCAGATATAGGCTGCAGGCTGTAAAGGCAAGGTACTGTTCCAAGTGGTCAAAGAATTACAGCCCTGCTACATCCAGTCCTTCCTAATAATTGGGGTAATCCAACTAAATCTGTTTTGAAAACAGGAAATTCATTTTCACAGAATGTTCTGATTCTTTTGTCCCTGGGGAGCTAAGAATGGCAGGGTCTGAGATACTAAGCATTGCAAAATTTGCCAAGGACTTCGCTCATTGCTGTTTCTTCTCCCAAAATGGATAAGGGGATGGAGAAGTGGGTTAGTCAGGAAGTCAGTCATCAATGTTTGTAGAGTATCTACTGTTCCCTTGCCTTCGTCAGGCTTAGGCTCCATGCCTGAGTTGTGTCCTGAGGTGCTTCCACCGTGGGGCCCCTTGTGTGGAGCCTCTGCTGCCAAGGGGCATCCCCAGGCTACCACAAAAGAATCAGCTTGGTGTAGTGGATAAATCATGGGCCTGGGAGTCAGAAGTTCATAGGGTCTAATCCTGGCTCTGACACTTGTCTGCTGTATAACCTTGGGCAAGTCACTTCATTTCTCTGGGGCTCAGTTATCTCCTCTGTAAAATGGGGATTAAGACTGTGAGCTTCATGTGAGACAGGGACTGTGACCAACGCTATTTTCTTGTATCCACCTGGGCACTTAGTACAGTACGTGGCACAAAGTAAGTGCTTATAACAACTGACACAATTATTATTATTATTACTACCATCCCCAGGACCCCACACATCTGCTCCAAACCATGGCCTTGTTGTCATCCCCATGGCCCGAGGTAGGCCCTACATCATGGAGTGGGGGTCTGAGCTGCCTCCATTGTGATGTGAACATCACCCCTCCCCCATCCACTCTCATCGGTGGTACACCCAAGGGCCTGAGCTCCTCCTGCTTGAGAGCACCACTACCATGTGCAGGTGCTCCCATGCACCTACTTTTTGCAAGGCACTGAATTAGCCTCTAAGAAGCAGTCAGGTGTAAGACATGGTCTTCCTTTGAGGTCAGAGTCAAATCTAGCAAGGTGGGGAATGGATGTATCAGATTTTGTGCTTCCTAATCCCCCACTCCCAGAAAACCCCATCTCCAGAAATTCCTACTCCCATCCCATACCCCCATAACCCTAATTTCCAGGAGCTTCAAGAAAGTATGAAGCTTATGCCATTAATTTTCCCAAAAGCTCTACCCGGAGGCTCAATTACCGATAGTACTAGCCATTTACCATATTGCCAAATATTACAGGCAAGGGTAAATAAAATTATTACAAAAATATATGGGGTAACAATACATTATACATGTAATTGCCACCTAATAGAGAAGCAATTGTTAGGACAGAAGTTGGTCCCAACTTGGTATGATTCCAGGCTGGAAGGATCTTTCCCCTTCGGATGCTGCCAGGAGGGCGCCGAGATCTCCCCTCCTGAAGAGTCCGTTGTTGGGTAGAGATTGTCTCTCTTTGCTGCTGAATTGTACATTCCAAGTGCTTAGTACAGTGTCCTGCATATAGTAAGTGCTCAATAAATAAGATTAAATGAATGAATGAAATTGGGGGAATTGATCTTTTGTATCCCCATGAGTCCATCATTTTCAAATAAAAACTTCTTTAGAAACTTAGGGACTTCATCATCCATCTCATCTCATTATCAACATATTGCTTGATGATGGTTTATCATTCCATTTAGTTATTTAGTAACATACAACAAAAGTACAGTATAGTTGTCATTGACATCAAGGAGTTTACCATCTAATGGAAGCAAGTATAGTGCTCTGCACACAGTAAGCACTCAATAAATACAATTGAATGAACAGGTAGAAAAACTGCTAAACATGAAATAGATAAACGAGTAAGAAAAATATTCAGCTTAACATATGCATTTCAAAAAAATAAATAGCAAATCTAGGAACAGATAACTATGAATATATACACACATACATAAACAGATTTTTGGGGATTTTGTAAATATACACACACATATAGATACATATTTGTATACATATATTCAGATATGTTCAGATATATACAAAGATATACCTATGTATATTTATACACATACACACGTACACTTACCACCTGAAGTAGCCAATGAGATGGCATGGCCAATTCAACATGAGCAAGACTGAGCTCCTCATCTTCCCTCCCAAACCAGGTCCTCTCCCAGACTTCCCTATCACCGTGGATGGCACGACCATCCTTCCCGTCTCTCAGGCCCGCAATCTCGGTGTCATCCTTGACTCGTCTCTCTCGTTCACCCCACACATCCTATCCGTTACCAAGACCTGCCGGTTTCACCTTTACAATATCGCCAAGATCCGCCCTTTCCTCTCCACCCAAACAGCTACCTTACTGCTACGGGCTCTCGTTATATCCCGGCTAGACTACTGTGTCAGCCTTCTCTCTGACCTCCCTTCCTCCTCTCTCACCCGGCTCCAGTCTATTCTTCACTCCGCTGCCCGGCTCATCTTCCTGCAGAAACGATTTGGACATGTCACTCCCCTTCTTAAACAACTCCAGTCGTTGCCTATCAACCTCCACTCCAAACAAAAACTCCTCACTCTAGCCTTCAAGGCTCTCCATCACCTTGCCCCTTCCTACCTCTCCTCCCTTCTCTCTTTCTACCACCCACCCCGCACGCTCCGCTCCTCCGCCGCCCACCTCCTCACCGTCCCTCGGTCTCGCCTATCCTGCCGTCGACCCCCGGGCCACGTCCTCCTGCGGTCCTGGAATACCCTACCTCCTCACCTCCGCCAAACTGATTCTCTTCCCCTCTTCAAAACTTTCCTTAAAACTCATCTCCTCCAAGAGGCCTTCCCCGACTGAGCTCCTCTTCTCCCTCTACTCCCTCTACCACCCCCCCCTTCACCTCTCCGCAGCTTAACCCTCTTTTCCCCCCATTTCCCTCTGCTCCTCCCCCTCTCCCTTCCCATCCCCTCAGCACTGTACTCGTCCGCTCAACTGTATATATTTTCATTACCCTATTTATTTTGTTAATGAAATGTACATCGCCTTGATTCTATTTAGTTGCCATTGTTTTTACAAGATGTTCTTCCCCTTGACTCTATTTATTGCCATTGTTCTTGTCTGTCCGTCTCCCCCGATTAGACTGTAAGCCCGTCAAACGGCAGGGACTGTCTCTATCTGTTGCCAACTTGTTCATTCCAAGCGCTTAGTACAGTGCTCTGCACATAGAAAGCGCTCAGTAAATACTATTGAATGAATGAATGGCCAAGAATATGGGATTAGAGTTGGGTTGGGGGTTTGGGTCCTGTATCTCACTACTCTGAATATTACAGCAGAGTAGGAGGAGAGGAATCAGCTGTATCATTTTATTGATCACTGTCATTTATTCATTCATTCAATTCTATTTATTAAGAGCTTTTCTGTGGACAAATCAAAGTACTGGGTGATTGGGAGAGTACAACATAACTATAAACAAACACATTCCCTTCCCACAAATGAGCTTTCAATCTAGAGGGAGAGACAGACAGTTAATATAAATTAATAAATTACAGATATGTACATAAGTGCTGCGGGGCTGGGAGGAGGAAGAATAAAGGGATCAAATCAGGGCGAAGTAAAAAGGAGTAGGAGAAGAGGAAAAGGGGGCTTAGTCAGGGAAGGCCTCTTGGAGGAGATATGGCTTCAATAAGGCTTTGAAAGTAGGGAGACTATCTTTCAGGTATGAGGAGAGAGGGTGTTCTAGGCAAGAGGGAGGACATGGGTGAGGGATTGGAGGTGAGGTAGATGATTTTGAGGCACAGTGAGAAGGTTAGCATTAGAGAAGTGAAGTGGGTGGGCTGGGTTGTAGTGGTAAAGTAGTGAGGTGAGATAGGAGGGGGCACGGTGACTGAGTGCCTTAAAGCCAATCATGAGGAGTTTTTGTTTGATGGATGGTGGATGGGCACCAGTGGTAGTTGGGCAACCACTGGAGTTTCTTAAGAAGTGGGGAAACATGTCCAGAACGTTTTTGTATAAAAATGATCTGGGCAGCAGTATGAGGTATGGATTGGAGTGGGGAGAGACAGGAGGCTGGGTGGTCAGCATGGAGGCTGTTACAGGATTCAAGGCAGGAAAGGAGTAGTGATTGTGTTAATGTGGTAGCAGTCTGGATGGAGAGGAAAGGGCATTATTTAATGGGCTAGAAGTGATATTATGTTGGCCATATAGATTTAATATTAATATTTAATTAAAATGTACTCATTGGCTCCCTAGATTCCCATCCCCATTCTCTCCTTCAAATTTCTGGCTTCATGATTTCTCCTTATCCCCCCTCAAAAGTATCCTGAAGCTCCAACCACCTACAAAGTGTGCCAAACAAATGATTCAAAATTCTGTTTGCATCTGTATTCACTTTGTTTTAAAAATATATCTTTCCCTCCCTTCCCTCTCTCCATCCCTGTTTCTGTAGGATGGGCCTGGGTCAAAGAGGGCTGAGATAAAGTATGCAGCAGATTCTGGAACTAGATGACAGCATACAGAATGGTACTAAGAAGGACCTAAGTTGGACACTGGAGATAGCCTTTTCCAGTATGTTCTTGTTCTTCTGTCATTATGAATAAGCAGGAATGGACTAACTGCTGAGAAAGTGAATGACAACACCATGTGACTAGTCACTAGCTGAGGAGAATTTTCTTTCATGTTTAATAAAACACTCAACATGATTGATTGTCTCCCATAGAGGAGAACATAGAGTGTCACCAGGGCAATGACTCTCTTGGCTGCTCTGACCTCTGGCATTGCACTTTGAGATTGGCTGGGTTTGTGGAGATATTGGACCTGCCTGTGGTGCCTGTGAAGAGCAAGCACCATGTAGCCACTGGACACACTCATGAGACCCACAAACAACATATCCCAGGTAGCCAAAACTGCCACATTTAATATGGTGGTTTCTGTGCTAACAGGGACTATTGAGCAATATTTAAGGTCAAAAATGATTTGTACACTGCTTCTGTTCCTGGGGCCAGTCAAAGATATTGGGGCACTGACATCGATGAGGAGGTTGAAGATCCATAAAATGAAACAGGATGGGAGGATGCACTTGGGTAATTTAGCTTTGAGCCCTGCCCACAGGGAGGTGGTGGGGCTGATCGTGACAGCCTGGAAGACACTCAGGAGGCAGGTGGTGCAGATGGCCAGGCCCCGGGATACTCGATAAAGGTAAATGAGGATTTTACAAGCAATATCATCCAAAAAATTTCTCAGACCCCAAATTGACAAGGCATCTGGGATTCCCCCAGTGAGAAGAATTATGGAGTTAGACAGGGTTAAGTGAGCATTGATCAAATCTGAAGAACTTAACTTGTGTCTGGCAGATGCAATGCTAATGTAAAACAGCAGGAGGAATCCATTCACTGAGACCCCAATGCAGATCTGTAGCAGCATTATAATCCTGAAGGAGATCTCACTGGCATCCATTCATACAGCTTCTCAGGCAAAACTTCAATAAGTTTCTGGGAATTTGTGACTTGGGGAGGGGGAGGAGGGAGAGAGAGAGAGATAAATCTGCAAATCACCTTGAATGCAGATGAAAAAAATACATAATTCACAGTCCTGTTATTCCTTTGTAGGTTTGTCAGAATTCACCATTTTTTTGTCCCAGTTCTACCAAGGAGGGCTAGAAAACATTATATGGGGTCAGCAATGAAAACATCATTGCACTAGCACTGATTCCATTTTAAGTTTTAGGACTGGCCAATGGCTAGGCATGATGGACAGCTGCCCTCCCTGGACTGGGGCTGAGGTGTTCATGGATCCCAGGCTGGGCTTAGTTATCAGATGATTATCATGGCATCACCTTGGTTCTCTCCAAATTTCACTCCCAACCAGTGCTAGACACAAGGCTTAGCTTCAACCATCCATATAGAAAAAGTAAGTCTATAATTGGGTTTGTACCCTTTATTCCTCCCCTGCCTTCACAGCCCTACGACACCTAAGCACATAATTGTAATTTATTTTAAGGTAATAGTGATAATAATGATTGTATTTATTAAGCGCTTACTATGTGCCAGGCATTGTACTAAGCACTGGGGTAGATACAAACAAATCCAGTTGAACACAATCCTGTCCCATGTAGGGCTCATAGACTCACTCCCCATTTTACAGATAAGGTAACTGAGGCACAGAGAAGTGAAGTTCCTTGCTGAAGGTCATACAGCAGACAGGTGGTGAAGCCAGGATTCATGTCTGTCACCTCCTCTAACAATACTTAATATAAATTACTGTATTTGTTAAGCACTTACTATAATCCAGGCACTGTACTAAGCGCTGGGATGGATACAAGCAAATCAGATTGGACACACTCCCTATCCCATGTGGGGCTCACAATCTCGATCCCCATTTTACAGATAAGGTAACTGAGGCCCAGAGAAGTGAAGTGACTTCATTTCACTTGGCCAAGGCTGCACAGCAGACAAGTAGAGGAGCAGGGATTAGTACCCTTTACCTTCTGACTCCCAGGCTTGTGCTAACAACTGCACCATGCTGCTTCTCTAGACTGTAAGCTCCTTATGGGTAGGGAAAGTGTATACCAACTCTCTTAAACTGTAATCTCCCAAGCATTTATCACAGTTCTCTACAAACACAAGCACTCAAGGAATACAATTGATTAATTGTACCCCAATTTAGTTCAGTTTAGAACAATTTTCAATCACTTCTTTCATGAATTTACTTTGTGCTTAGAGTCTCTCATGGGGCAATCCAAATAAAGGTGTCCCTTAGGCCTTTCAAGGCCAAACACTGAGTACCTTTTACTGACAGTGACATTAGTTCTTTGACACCAGAATCCAGAGTCTGAGGGATCATTTCTTGGATTCTGTAGAAGATGCTGTCTTGATTACTCTGTGAGGATAGGACAGAGCTGGAGAAAAGAGATCTGTCATAGAAATACATTATTATCTCCATGAACAGGGACACAATGATCACTGTCTATTGTCAAATTAAAGTGGGGAGGACAATAGTAAGAGATTAAGGTAGAGGTGTTTGAGGGGCAGGATCAATCAATCAATTAATCATATTTATTGAGTGCTTACTGTAGGCAGAACACGGCACTAAGCATTGCCCTTGTGAGAGTACAATATACCAGAGGTAGTAGACACGTTCCCTGACCACAGGAAGCTTATAGTCTATAGGAGGAGACAGATATTAATATAAAAAAAGAAAATGTGGATAAGTAAATAAGCGCTGTGGGGCTGAGGGAGTTGGTGAATTAAGGATACAAATCTGTGTAAGGGCAGTGAGGATGGGAGTTGGAGAAAAGTAAATGTGGACTTAGTGAGGGAAGACCTCTTGGAGGAAATGTACTTTTAATAAGAAGGCTTTGAAGGTAGGGGGAGTAATAGTTTGATGGATATGAAGGGAGGGGGAGTTCCAGGCCAGAGGTAGGATTTGAATCAGAGATCAAGGGTGATATAGATAAGATCAATGTAAGGTGAGTATGCTCGCATTAGAGGAGGAAAGTGTGACAACTAGATTGTAGTAGGATCAGAGAGGTGAAGGAAGAGAGGGCAAGGTGACTGAATGCTTTGAAGCCAATGGTAAGGAGTTTCTGTTGGATGCAGACGTGAATGGGCAACCCCTAGAGTTTCTTGGGGAGTGGGAAAATATAGACTGAACGGTTTTGCAGAAAAAAATGATCTTGGCAACAGAATGAAGTATGAACTGAAGTCGAGTGAGACAGGAGGCAGAAAAATCAGCAAGGAGGCGGATGTGGTAATCCAGGTGGGATAGGACAAGTTCTTGGATTGCTGTGGTAGCAATTTGGATGGAGAGGAAAGGGTGGATTTTAGTGCTGATGTGAAGGTTGAACCAAAATCGTTTGGTGACAGATTGAATATGAATTATAGTGATGGCTAGAGAATAATGCAAAGGACTTGAGACAGGGAGGAGGGTGGAGTTATCTACAGTGTTAGAAAGGTCATGGAGAGGAGAGGGTTTGGGTGAGAAGATGAGGAGATCTGTTTTGAATGTATAAGTTTGAAGTGTCAGCAGGACATCCAAGGAGAGATGGCCTGAACGCAGGAGGAAATATGAGCCTATAGAGAAGGAGAGAGATTAGGGCTGGGGATGTAGATTTGGGAATCATGCATATGGAGATGGTAGTTAAAGCCAAGGGAGCAAATATGCACTTCACGTGAGTGGGTGCCATTGGAAACTGAAGGGGACCCAAAACTGAGCCTTGAAGGACTCCCATAGTTAGGGGTTGTGAAGCAGAGGCACCTGCCAAGGACACTAAGAATGAGCAACCAGAGAGATAGAAGAACCAGGAGTGGACAGTGTCAGTGAAGCCAAGGTTGGTTAAAGTGAGAACAGGAGGGAGTACAGACATGACTGGGGACCCGAATCTCTTTGGTCTTTCCCTAAGACAACCCTGCCAGGTTCTTGAAGCTCTTGTTACTTTGTAAATTTCAGATAGGTTGTAAATTAGGATGGGGAATCATGTGTGCTTATGCTACTGCACTCTCCCAAGCACTTAGTGCTATGTTCTGCACTAAGCATTCAGTAAATATCACCGATTGATTGGTGTCACCACCAAAAGCAGAACAATCTGTAGAAAATGTGGCATACATGCCATCCCAGCCTGTGTCACTCTCATTGTCCCAGTGTTAATCTCCCTCCCCTGACATACTGAGTCCAACACACAGATTCTGTCTCAAAGTGAAACATTCCCGAATGGATTTCTGACACTAATATCCCATTATCAGAAAGACAATATTTTTACTCACCCATCCAGATTGCTCCTGCTAGTTTGGAGATCAGCTTAATGGCCATTAGTCTTTGGAAGATCAAGGTAGTGGCACTATATAGTAGTTGCTTTCCTAATCTTCTCCTATGGGGATAGATTAGTGTGCATGCACCATTATGTGAATTGCTGATCATTAATCCACTGACATTCCAACTGGGACATTTCTGGGAATGCCCAGACTCCTGCTACTCCTATCCAACAATCTAGGACTATGATCCCAGAGCTTTTCCCCTCAATGAGACAATGTTTATTGACCCAACAGGGTTGCCTCTGGAGAAGCAAGGCAACAATAGCACCACATTCCATAGGCACTGGAGCCTGGTCTGACTCTCTAGTGTGTTTCCAACACTATAACTCTCCAGCTCATTGGGACATGGTGCAATGAGGATATTCTAGCACATCTGAAAATTTCTCCTCCCCTTAACACAAATATAAGCTCTCTCTCTCCCATATGAGTACTTATACTGTGAACCCCATGAGGGAGAGGGGATGGATTCTAACTGATTAATTAGTATCTATCCCAGCTCTCAGAGCAGTGCTGTATATATAGAAATCACTTAAAAATACCATAATGAATAATAAATTAAACTATGCATTGTGGGGCATGTGAGGGAAACCAAACTTGCCTGCTGACGTTTACTGACATGGCAGGTTCCTTCCTCCCTCATACTCTTTTTCAAACCTCCAATTAGTAGATGATAGCTAGGATATAGACAAGGGGCAGCTAGTGACAAGGACAAGCACAGCTCCTAACTCCCAAATGGAGGAACAGAGCCCATGTCAGTTCCCCTAAGAAAGATCCACCTAGGACAGTTGTCCTAGTGACAACACAATTAACTGAGTTTCTTACAGCCTAGAACTGGGTACTCAGAGTGCTCCTTCTGGACTGACCAGAGAGATGACAGTGGAAATTTCTAGTTTCCCGATAGTCATTCACTTTTTGCAAGTATTTATTGAGCACTGACTATTGAGTGCAATACTATGCATTTGGGAGCATGCAATAAAAATAGCTGACATGGCCTTTGATTCTGGGAGAATAAACAAGACAAAGGGGTATACACCAGTGGGAATAGGAGAAATCCCACAAATACAGCTGATACAACTGATAACAGTAGAAGTGACCAATGCTCCCATGGTGGTCATGGCATTTAGCTCTCACTCTCAGGAGGGGGAAGAAGAACCCAGGAGAGAGACTTCTGAGGCATCCTTTAAGAGATAAGTTTAATTAAAAAGCTACAATTCCTTACATGGTTTTAGCATGGAGCCATGCTAGAGGGAAACACTAGGGGAACCAGGTAGATGGGGAAGGGGGCCCTCAGCAATTTTGGGTTGAGGCCTTGAGTCTTGTTCCTGAGAAAGCAGGACATAGAGACGGCTTGGAGCTAGGACCCTGTCAGCATAAGAGATTATCTTGGGTAGGAGCTAGGGGCCTACCCCCGAGAGGAAGAAATTACACTAAGAAATGGCAAAATCTGAAGAACTTAGAGAGGGTAAGACAGGAACTTGGAATGGTTAAGAACTAGATGAATAGGAGCCTTGAGATGCCTACAGGAAAATACAGAGCCTCCCTGGGGGAATAGTATTAGAACTTTGGAAAGGCAGTTTGAATGACATTTGGTTTGACTGTTATCTGACTAAGAATACTGGCCATAATACCACCAAACCTTATTGAGTACGTTGATCTAGGTGTCTACTGGAGGAGAAACTCTGGTTTTAGGAGAAGATTCATGGAACTGGGAAGGGAATTCTGCCTCTGTGAGCTTCCTGTAGTCAGCCCCAGGATGGGACAATAAGTCAGACTCCATTGATTTCCTCATCATTGAGGAGATGCCTTGGTTTCAGATGGGGTGGGTGGTAGTGAGGACAATGATAGGGGTGCAGGGAGTTGGAGTGCATTATTAGGGAAAGATCTCCAGATTTGGCTATTATGGGATGGAAAGCACTATAGGACCCAACCAAGGCCAAATCTGAAATCCCTCTATCTGACCACAACCTCCTTACCTGCCTTTTCTCCCACACTCCTCGTCCTCGCAAATCTATACTGTTTTTCCACAGAAACCACTTATATTTTGATTCACACCAATTTTTTCAAGTCATAAGGCCTTTTTTTGGTCTCCATACCCAAACTACCTTCTCTTGGTGGCCAAAACAATACCCTCAGCACTACCCTGTACTAAGCTCTTGGGAGAGTACAATGCAACAGAGTTGGCAGAAACGTTCCCTGCCCACAAGAAGCTTACAATCTAGAAGAGGAGAGAAACACTAATATAAATACCTTTCAATGTATAATTTATAGATATGTGCTGTGGGGTTGAGGATGGTGCGAAAATCAAATGTCCCAAGGTCACAGATCTAAATGCCTAGACAATGCCGAAGGGAAGGAGAGCTGGGGAAAAGAGGCTTTAATCAGGGAAGGTCTCTTGGAGGAAATGTGGTCTTACAATTCAACTCTCAATGCCAAGATCCTCCTTTCAAACTCTTCTTTCTTCTCTGGATATCAGATCTGTGCCCAGGCTGTTCCCACCCTGATAACGTCACTGTTCCCTACCTCCTGCCCCACATATCCTCTTTTTCACTTTGCTGCTCAAGTCCCATGTCTCCAGAAAGCATTTCCTCATTACCTTCCCCTGTTCTTCACCCAGTCTGTTTCCTTTCCTTGTTCTTGCCATGTCTCAATCTGTAGGAATCCATTAGTCCAGGACATTCTTCCTCTCATTCTTTTGTCCATTTACACCAAACTGCAGGATCCTCATGACCTATCTCTGATTCCAGGAAGAGTGAATCAACCCTGCCCATCAGAAGCCCAGGGCCATTCCAGGTGAGTCCTTTCTCCACTGAGTCCCCCTAGTATGGATTGTCTGGGAATAGTAGCTGTTATATACACAAGCATGCATATGTACACACATATCAATTATTTTCTCTGAAACTTCTCCCATTTTTTCAATACAAGATAATTTTGACTAATCTTCAGGTGTTAGCGAGTCTAAGAGGCAGGATGCCTTTGTTCAGTAGAGTTGTGAGCTGCATATATGCATGATTGTGGTTATATTTATCCCAGAAATTTTATTTTGTTGTGTATCAATGTATTTAACCTATGTTTGTAAATTTCCAGATTATGCTTGTCCATGTTTGGGTCTCTAGAGGCATCTCAGGATGTAGGTATCTTTGTATCTTTGTGTGTCTGGGTATGTGTGAGTGGAGGGTAGGGGCAATTAGTCCATATGGGTCGGTGTATTTAGGTCCCAGTTTTTAAAGTAGATGCAGAAGTCCAGTCCCAACCACGCTTAGCACTTGTGATGTAGCATATTTATTTCCTATTCTCAGCATTTATAATAATAATAATAATAATGTTGGTATTTGTTAAGCACTTACTATGTGCTGAGCACTGTTCTAAGGGCTGAGGAAGATATAGGGTAATCAGGTTGTCCCACGTGAGGCTCACAGTCTTAATCCCCATTTTACAAATGAGGTAACTGAGGCACCACGAAGTGAAGTGACTTACCCAAAGTCACACAGCTGACAGGTGGTGGAGTTGGGATTAGAACCCATGACTTCTGACTCCTAAACTAGTGCTCTTTCCACTGAGCCATGCTGCTTCTCCAACCAGAACACTAACCATACTCCTCTTCATGTCCTGTGCTGCCAGGGTGTTTGCCTGGGCACCTCCGTGCACCATCTCTAAGATTTGGAATAGGGATAGAGGAGGGATAACTTGGTTTGGCTTCCCTGGGCACAAGGGATCTGGGCACAAGGGATCCTTCCTCATGGTTCCAGTGACATCTGACTAGTGGCTTTACTTTTGTCTTTGAATGAGGTTCTTCTATCCTGGGCCTTTCCAGACTGGAACACTTCATCATCACTCCAATTTGGGCTCCTCACAAGGGTCCCTCCAAGGTCTCAGTCTGAAACTTTCTCTGTCCAATCTGGGGCTGATAGACTGTTGCCTAGGGACTCCTCTTTCCAGAGTGAACTAGGCCATACAGTCCACCCTAATTTCAGGCATTTCACACTGGGTTTAGGTTCAATTCAATTTAATGCAATTCAGTCATATTTATTAAAACATTTACTGTGTGCAGAGCACTGTATTAAGCGCTTGGGAAAATACAATACAACAATAAAGAGTGACAATCCCTGCCCACAGTGAGCTCACAGTCTAGGCAGACTGTGACGGACATCATTACAAATAAACAGATATGAATACAAATAAATTACAGATAAATACATAAGTGCTATGGGGCTGGGAGAGGAGGGAAGTGCAAAGGGAGCAAGTCAGGGCAATACAGAAGGGAGTGGAAGATGAAGAAAAGTGGAGCTTAGCCTGGGAAGGTCTTTTGGAGAAGATGTGCCTTCTGTAAGGCTTTGAAGAGGGGGAGAGTAATTGCCTGGCAGATTTGAGGAGGGACGGTGTTCCAGGCCAGAGGCAGGATGTGGGCCAGGGGGTGGTGGCCAGACAGGTGAGATGGAGGCACAGTAAGAAGGGTAGTACCAGAAGAGTGAAATATGAGGGCTGGGTTGTAGTAGGATAGGAGCAAGGTGAGATAAGAGGGAAGAACAAGGTGATTGAGAGCTTTAAAGCCAATGGTGAGGAGTTTTTGTTTGATACGGAAGTGGATAAGCAACCACTGGAGATTTTTGACGGAGGGGTGACATGCCCTAAACGTTGCTATAGAAAGATGATCCAGGCAACAGAGTAAAGTATGGACTGGAGTGGGGAGAGACAGGAGGTTGCGAGGTCAGCAAAGAGGCTGATGCAGTAACCTAGGCGGGATAGGATGAGTGATTGTATTAATGTGGTAGCAGTATGGATGGAGAGGAAAGGGTAGATTTTGGCGATGTTGTGCAGGTGGGACCAACAGGATTTGGTGACGGATTGCATGTGTGGGTTGAATGAGAGGGGGGAGTCAAAGATAACACCAAGATTATGGGCTTGTGAGATGGGAAGGATGGTGGTGCCATCTACAGTGACGGGAAGGTCCTGTAGAGGAAAGGTTTGAGTGGGAAGATAAGGAGCTCTGTTTTGGACATATTAAGTTTGAGGTGAGGGAAGAACATTCAAGTAGATATGTCTTAAAGGCATGAGGAGATGCAAGCTTGGAGAGAGGGAGACAGATGAGGGGAGGCATGGGAGCGAATAAGTTCTCCAAGGGAATGAATGTAGGTGGAGAATAGAAGGAGAAGGAGTGTAGATGGAGAATACAGCCATCGGCTCTGAGTATTCACTTCCTGTCCTTCTTTTTAGTAAAGCCCCTAGCCCCCGTGGCCCCTGCATTGTTGCTAACCATTTCACAGGAACAGCAGATAGCATGGAGGTGAGAGGGGGAAAGGGAAGCTGCATAGCCCCGTGGAAACAAAATGGGCCTGGGAGTCAGAGGACCTCTATTCTGCTCTGTTCCCGTCTTAAGCTTTCCCATCCTTCCCAGCAGTATCACTAGAGGAGATCTCCTGCCTCCCCTCAAAAATGACTCCCTCCACCTGCACATCCAACCCCATTCTTTTCAACTTATCAAAACTCATGCCCCCTTCCTTCTTCTCTCCCAAAAAGCCAATTTCAAATGTTTGCTGTCCAAAGGCTTCTTCTGCACTGCTTTCCAACATATCCATTTCTTCCCATTCACCAAAAACCCTTCCTCGACCCCCAGCTCCCTCCACTTATCACCCCATGTTCCTCCTACAAATTATCTCCAAACTCCTTGAGTGAGTTGTCTATACCCGCTGTTTTCAAATTCCTCTTCTCCAATTCTCTCCTAGACCCCCTCCAATCTAGCTTTCATCCCCCTCAATCCACAGAAACTGCCCTCTCAAAGGTCACCAATGATCTCTTTCTTGCCAAATCCATTGGCCTCTACTCCATCCTAATATTACTAGATGTCTTGGCCTCCTTTGACACTGTCGAACACCCCCTTTTCCTGGAAACATAATCCAACCTGGGCTTCATTGACACTGTCCTCTTTTGGTTCTCCTCTTATCCTTCTGGCCATGCATTCTCAGTCTCCTTGGTGGGCTCTTCCTTTGCCTTCCATCCCCTAACTTTGGGTGTCTCTCAAGATTCAGTTCTGGGCCCCCTTCTCTTCTCCAACTACACCCATTCCTTTGGGGAACTCATGACTTCAACTAGCCACCCCTATACAGATGATACCCAAATCTTCATCTCCAGCCCTGTTCTCTCTCCCTCTGTGCAGTCTCACATTTCCTCCTGCCTTCAGAGGACTTAGATGTCCTCCTGTCACCTCAAGCTTAATATGTCCATAACAAAGCTCCTTATCTTCCCACTCAAACCTTGTCCTCTCCTTGACTTTTCTGTCACTGTAGAAGGCACCACCATCCTTCCCGTCTCACAAGCCCATAACCTTGACGTTATCCTCGACTGTTCTCTCTCATTAAACCCCCATATTCTAAATCCTCCACCAAATCCTATTGGTCCCACCTTCATAACCGCTAAAACCTGCTCTTTCCTCTCCAACCAAACTGCTGCAACGTTTTCTCCCCCTTCCCCCTTCACCTCCCCTCAGCTGAGCCCCCTTTCCCTCTGCTCCTTCCCCTCCCCCCTTCCCCTCTCCTCAGCACTGTGCTCATTAGTATATATATTTTTATTACCCTATTCGTTTTGTTAATGAGGTGTACATCCCCTTGATTCTATTCACTGTGATAATATTGTCTTGTTTTTGTTTCGTTTTGTTTTGCTCTGCCATCAGTCTCCCCTGATTAGACTGTGAGCCCGTCATTGGGCAGGGATTGTCTCTATCTGTTGCCGAATTGTACATTCCAAGAGCTTAGTACAATGTTCTGCACATAGTAATCGCTCAATAAATACTATTGAATGAATGAATGAATAATACAATCACTCATCCAAGCCTGCCTGGATTACTGCATCAGTCTCCTGGCTGATCTCCCAGCCTTCTGTCTCTTCCCACTTCAGTCCAAACTACACTCTGCTTCCTGGATCATTTTTATACAAAAACATTCAGGACATGTTTCCCCACTCCTCATGAAATTCTAGTGGTTACCAATCACCTCCACTACAAACAAAAACTCCTCACCATTGCCTTTAATGCATGTAATCCCTTTACCTCCTCCAGCCTCTCCTCTCTTCTCTTCTACTACTACCCAGACTACACACTTTGCTTCTCTAATGCTAACCTTAATAATAATAATGTTGGTATTTGTTAAGCACTTACTATGTGCAGAGCACTGTTCTAAGCGCTGGGGTAGACACAGGGGAATCAGGTTGTCCCACGTGGGGCTCACAGTCTTAATCCCCATTTTACAGATGAGGGAAGTGAGGCACAGAGAAGTTAAGTGACTTGCCCACAGTCACAAAGCTGACAAGTGGCAGAGCTGGGATTCGAAATCATGAGCCCTGACTCCAAAGCCCATGCTCTTTCCACTGCGCCACGCTGCTTCTCAACCAACCTTCTCACCCCAATCTCATCTATCTCACTGCCGACTCCTCACCCAGGTCCTGCCTCCTCAAATCTGCCAGACAATTACTCTCTCAGCTCTTCAAAGCATTCAAGCCACATCTCTTCCAAGAGGCTGTCCCTAACTAAGCCCCCCTTTCCTCTTCCTCCACTCCATTCTGCATCTCCCTGACTTGCCTTCTTTATTCATCCCCCCTCCCAGATCCACAGCACTTTAGTACATATCTGTAATTTATTCATATTAATGTCTTGTCTCCACCCGCAGACTGTTAGCTTGTTGTGGACAGGGAATGTATCTGTTTATTGTTGCACTGTACTCTCCCAAGAGCTTAATACAGTCCTAATAAGAACAGTTGAATGAATGAAAGAATGAAAGCTAAATTTGGAGGAGTAAAGAATGCATGGTTGGGTGTGGTAGAATTGCTTGTGATGTTAATGTGGCCCAACAACCTTGTATCCACTGGTCCAGCTAAAGAGGAACACAAAAACGACATTTTGGGGTGTGTTGACTCTCAGAAATGTAATGTTGTTAAAATAATTTCCCCAGTGTGTGGTAGTGCAAAATTTCCTAGTGTAACCATTGAGAGTCATACTGAAATTTTGGCTATGGTGATTTATAATATATTAATTTCTACAAACAAATTGAGATCAGGCTCATTTATGGATTCCTCTCCAATTCTCTTTCTACACCCACTTCTTCAGGGAACTCATCTGCTCCCATGGTATCAAACTACCATCTCTATGCTAACGATTCCCAAATCTACCTCTCCAGCCCTGACCTGTCTTTATCTCTTCAGTCTCATATTTCCTCCTGCCTTCAGAACATCTTTAACTGTATGTCCCACAAATCACATCCAACTCAACATCCTAAATTGAATTCCTCATTTTCTTATCCAAATGGTGATCTTTGCCCAGACCTACCCAATCCTTCAAATACCACCACCCTTCCTGTCTCTCAAGCTCTCAACCTTGGCATTATTCTTGACTCAGCTCTCTCCTTCAACCTGCTTATTCAGTCACTAAAACCTGTCAAAACTATCTCCACAACATCTCCAGAATTTGCTACTTCCTTGTGATACAAACTGCTTCCATACTGTTTCGAACATCGACGGATCCTATCTCTACTATTACATCAGTTTCCTTGCTGTTCTCCCTGCCTCCAGCTTCTCTCCTCTCCAGTCCATACTTCACTCCGCTTCTGGCATAATCTTTTAAAATAATTGTTGGGTACATGTCTTCCCACTTCTTCCATCCAATTCTCTCAAGTCTTCATGTCCCATTTAGCCTCTGTACCCAGACTGTCTTCCCTTGATGATTGAATTGACACCCTTAACACCACCCTCCCTACTGAACTTAATGCCCTTGTTCCCCTATCCCTTCATCAAACTTGTACCAATAACCCACAGGCCTGGATCACCTCCACAGCCTGCTTCCTTTACTCCTGTGCATGAGCCACAGAGTGCTGCTGGCAGAAATCTAAATGTCAGGTCTACCTCATCCTTGCCTGCTTAAACTCTGCCCTCTCCTCTGCCCAGCAAAATTATTTATCTATCCTTATTGACACCCATGCCCATTGCCCTCACCAATTGTTCCAAATGTTAAACTCCTTCCTCAAACCCCCTGTCCCCCGCCTCTCCCATCCATTGCTCCTAATGACCTGGCTACCTACTTGACTGAAAAAAATTGATCCTATCAGATGTGACCTCCCTAAAATCTCTCCTGCTCCTTTACAACCGCTCCCGCCTTCTACTCCTTCTTCAACTTTAATACTTCCCAACCGTTTCTCAAGAGGAGATATTCCACCATCTCTCAAAATCCATACTCCTCCTATGCATCTGACCCCATCCCTTTGCACTTTACCAAACACTTGTCCCCTCCCTTCTTCCCTCCCTTACCTCCATTTTCAACTGTTCATTTTCCACTGACTTCTTCCCTACTTCTTTAAAAACATGCTCATGTCTTCCTTATCCTAAAATACAACCCTCCCTTGACCACACTGTTCTTTCCAGTTATAGCCCCATCTCTCTCTCACCATTCCTCTCCAAATTCCTTCAGCAAGTTGTCTACACCTGCTGTCTCAAGTTACTCTCCTCCAATTCTCTCCTTCACCCCTTCAAATCTGGCTTCCATACTCCTAGACCTCTCGGCTGTCTTCAATACTGTTGACCACTCCTTTCTCCTGGAAACATAATTGAACCTTGGCTTCAATGACACTGTCTTCTCCTGCTTTTCCTCTTATCTTTCATTCATCCTCAGTTTCCTCCATGGGCTCATTCTCTACCTCCCAGCCCTTAACTGTGGGTTTGCCCATGTCCTGCCTCTGGCCTGGAACACCCTCCCTCTTCATGTCCTACTGTGAGCTCCCCCTTTAGACTGTGAGCCCATTGTTTGACAGGGATTGTCTCTATCTGTTGCCAAATTGTACATTTCAAGAACTTAGTACAGTGCTGGGCACATATTAAGCATTCAATAAATACGATTGAATGAATGAATCCGAGAGACAAGTACTCTCCCCAAAAGCCATATTGAAGGCACAACTTCTCCAAGAGGCCTTCCTTGACTAAGCTCTCATTTCTGCTTTTCCCACTCCCTTCTGCATCACTCTGACTTTCTCCCTTTATTCACATCCACTCTGCCCCAGCCACACAGCATTTATATACATGATTTATTTATTTATAGTAATACCTATCTTCCCCTCTGGAGTCTAAGTTCACTGTAGGCAGAGAACATTTCTGATACTTTATTGTGTTGTACTCTACCAAATGCTTTGTAAAGTGCCCTGCACAAAGTAAATGCTCAACAGATACAGTTGACTGATTGAGTGTTTCTCTTCCAATAGTTGTCCATCCATCTCTGCATGAAGAAGAAATTCTTCTCCTTTAGATTCAAGAAACTTGGTAAGCTCTCACCCCCTTACATATTTCATGAGAGAAGCAGTGTGGCTTAGTGGAAAGAGCACGGGCTTGGGAGTCAGAGGTCATGGGTTCTAATCCCGACTCTGCCACTTAACAGATATGTGACTTTGGGCAAGTCACTTAACTTCTCTGTGCCTCAGTTACAGAGAGAATGGGGATTAGGACTGTGAGCCCCACATGGGAAAACCTGATTACCTTGTATCTACCCCAATGCTTAGAACAGTTCTTCATACTTAGTAAGTGCTTAACAAATACCATTATTATTATTATTATTGTCTCTTTTCCCACTACAACCCAGTAGGCAAACTTTGGTCAACTAATACAAACCTACTACTCACAATCCTTAGTCTTGTCTCACCTGCCACCGACCCATTCCTCACATCCTCCCTCCTGCCTGGAAATCTGTCCCCTTACATATCTGACAGACCATCACTCTTCCCAGCTTTGAAGATATGTCCCCTAGGAAGCCTTCCCAAACTACACTCTCATCTCCCTATTTTCCCTCCCTACTGCATTTTCCAATAACTTAGCCTCATCACCCAAGCACAAAGATATTCAAACCTATTCCCACTCCCTCAGAACTTACGTGCATATCCTTATATTCAGCTGCTTCCTCTCTCTGGAATTTGTGTCTATGCCTGTCTCCCCCATTAGACTGTAAGCTCCTTGAGGGCAGGAATCATGTTTACCAAATGTATTGTACTCTCTCAACCTCTTCCTACCATGCTCTGCCCCAAGCATACACTCATACACTCATAAATTCTGTTGATTGATTAATTGATTGGAAACACTTTTTTATGAAAGGGTTTATGGTTATGTTTATGGGAAGTTAGTCAAAATAACAAAATTCAATCGATTCTATTTGTTTAGTGCTAACTGTATGCAGAACTTTGTGCTAAGCACTTTGGGAAAGTACAATACAACCAAGCTGTATTCAGTGATAGTACTTTCATTTCATAGCCAACAATATATCCGGATTCCTGAGTGAAGTTTGTCAAATTCTCTCTGGTTTTAGGAGGACTGTCTTATCTTATGCTGTCGAGTCATCTCCAACCCACAGAGATACCATGGACACATCTCTCCCAGAACACCCACCTCCATCTGCAATCGTTCTGGCAGTGCATCCTTAGAGTTTTTCTTGGTAAATATATGGAAGTGGTTAACCACTGCCTCCTTTCATGCAGTAAATTTGCGTCTCTGCCCTTGACTCTTTCCCATGTCACTGTTGCCTAGCATAGGTGAGTTGTGACTTGTAACAGATTGCCTTCCACTTGATAGCCACTGCACAAGTTAGGAATGGAATGGATATGTCTCTGCTTGACTCTCCCTCCCATAGTCAAGACTGGTAGAGTACTGGAAACTCTCCAGGTGCGACTCTGAGAGATCTTTAGGTGGATTACTACTACTACTAGTAAAATTTGTTAAGCACTCACTATATGTCAGACACTGTACTAAACACTGGGGTGGGTTTAAGCAAATCGAGGTGGACACAGTCCCTGTCCCATTTGGGACTAATAGTCTCATTCTCTATTTTACAGATGAGGTAAATGAGGCACAGAGAAGTTAAATGAGTTGCCCAAGATCACACAGCAGACAAGTATATATCCCGGCTAGACTACTGTGTCAGCCTTCTCTCTGACCTCCCTTCCTCCTCTCTCGCCCTGCTCCGGTCTATTCTTCACTCCGCTGCCCGGCTCATCTTCCTGCAGAAACGATCTGGGCATGTCACTCCCCTTCTTAAACAACTCCAGTGGTTGCCTATCGACCTCCGCTCCAAACAAAAACTCCTCACTCTAGGCTTCAAGGCTCTCCATCACCTTGCCCCTTCCTACCTCTCCTCCCTTCTCTCTTTCTACCGCCCACCCCGCACGCTCCGCTCCTCTGCCGCCCACCTCCTTGCCGTCCCTCGGTCTCGCCTATCCCGCCGTCGACCCCTGGGTCACGTCCTCCCGCGGTCCTGGAACGCCCTCCCTCCTCACCTCCGCCAAACTGATTCTCTTTCCCTCTTCAAAACCTTACTTAAAAATCACCTCCTCCAAGAGGCCTTCCCAGACTGAGCTCCTCTTCCCCCTCTACTCCCTCTGCCATCCCCCCTTTACCTCTCCGCAGCTAAAGCCTCATTTTCCCCTTTTCCCTCTGCTCCTCCACCTCTCCCTTCCCATCCCCACAGCACTGTACTCGTCCGCTCAACTGTATATATTTTCGTTACCCTATTTATTTTGTTAATGAATTGTACATCGCCTTGATTCTATTTAGTTGCCATTGTTTTTACGAGATGTTCTTCCCCTTGACGCTGTTTAGTGCCATTGTTCTTGTCTGTCCGTCTCCCCCGATTAGACTGTAAGCCCGTCAAACGGCAGGGACTGTCTCTATCTGTTGCCGACTTGTTCATCCCAAGCGCTTAGTACAGTGCTCTGCACATAGTAAGCGCTCAATAAATACTATTGAATGAATGAATGAACAAGTGGCAAAGGCAGTATTTGAACCCATGACTTTCTGAGTCCCAGGTCCATGCTCTATCCATTACACTATGCTTCTTCTAGAGTACTCTGAGTCCACATTACTGAAATGTCACTGTTGAGTAATTCATGATCAACTTATATTTGCCTCTCAAGGGTATAATTATCAACATACAGAAGCTGATAATGCTCAGAGCTGGTTTAATGTAAAAGTTATCCAGTGGATCAAAAACATTTTCTGACACCAGCTTCCAGGTTCGAATCTCCCATTCGGGCCTGGTGGTATAGAATAGGTGGTATAGCCCAAGCTCATGAAAACCTTTCTAGTACAGCCAGATTTAGTTATTCACTGAGTGCAGATTGCAGTTCTGATGTCCTCCCATCACCTCAAATTTAACATGTTCGAAACAGAGCTTCTTATCTTCCCTCCCAAACCCTGTCCACTCCTGAACATTCCAGTCACTGCAGACGACAGAACCATCCTTTCTGTCCCACAAGCCCATAAACTTGGTGTCATCCTTGACTCCGCTCTTTCATTCAACCCACATATTCAATCCATCACCAAATACTGTCCATTTCACCTTCACAACATAACCAAGATCCGCCCTTTTCTTCCCATCCAAACCTCCACCCTGTTAGTATAATCACTCATCCTATCCCTCCCATATTACTACATCAGCCTCCTTGCTGACCTCCCAACCTCCTGCCTCTTCCCACCCAGTCCATAGTTCACTCCAGTGCCCTGAATATCTTTCTACAGAAACGTTCAGGGCATTTCACCCCCTCCTCAAAAATCTCCAGTGGTTGCCTATCCACCTCAGTATCAAGAAAAAACTCCTCACCATTAGCTTTAAAGCTCTCCATCACCTTGGCCCCTCTTAACCTCACCTCCCTTCTATCCTTCTACAACCCAGCCCAGATACTTTGCTCCTCAGGTGCTAACCTTCTGACTGTGCCACAGGCTTGCCTGCCTCACTGTCACCCCTGGATCACACCCTACCTCTGGCCTGGAATGTCCTCCCTCCTCAAATCCACCAGACAATTACTCTCACCCACTTCAAAGCCTACTGAAGCCACATCTCCTCCAAGAGGTCTTCTTAGACCAAGCCCCATTTTCCTCATCTTCCACTCCCTTCTGCATCACCCTGACTTGTTCCTTTTGTTCTTCCTCCCTATCTCAGCCCCAAAGCACATATATATATATATATATATATATATATATGTAAATATATATCTGTGATTTCATTTATTTATATTGATGTCTCTTGTATTAATGGCTGTCTCCCCTCCGCCCCCTTTCTAGACTGTCGAATCGTAATGGGTGAGGATTGTCTCTCTTTATTACTGTATTGTACTTTCCCAAGTGCTTAGTACAGTGCTGTGCTCACAGTAAGTGCTCAATAAATACGAATGAATGAATGAATGAATGAATGATGGTCTCAAATCCTCCTCCTTCTCCTCTTCTACCTCCTTCTCCTTCCTCCTCCATCTCAACTTCCTCCCATCCTCCTCTCCTCCTTCTCCAATCCTTATCATCTTCACCATCAATAGGGTGACTACTGTGTGCAGAGCACTGTGCTAAGTAAGTACTTGGGAGACTACAATGCAAAAGAGTCGATAAATCTACTCCCTGCCTATAAGGAGATTACCATCTGCACGGGGAAATAGACATTAAAATATATTATGGATATGTATATAATTGCTGTGGGAGTGAGGGTGCTGTGAATATCAAGCACAGGTAATATGGGAAGGGATCCTGGTCTAAGTGGAAGGTGCACAGGACTGGGGGTCCAAAGGCCAATATTGGAACCCCAGTTCTGTAACCGGCCAGCTGTGTGGTCATAAATATGTCAGCTAACCTCTCTGGAGCACAGCTTCCTCATCTGTAAAATAAGGATAAAGTAGAGTGTGATCTCCATGAGGAATAAGGACTGTAGTCAATCTCAGAACCCTGCATTTCCCACAGCTCTTAATACATAATGCTTATAAAATACCATTATTATTGTTCAAGTTATTATTCCAACAATTACAAATGATGGAAATGTTCAAATTAATGCCTCAAATTACAGCTATTAGTTGGCTCTCACGGCAATGAAAATAAACCTTGCTGCATTTTGATTGTGGGATATCAGCATCAATACAAAATTTAACTATATCACAATTTTTGCTCTAAGGTGAAAACAGTAAAGTGGGGGATAGATCAGATGATCTTGAAAATCATCAACAGCAAGTAATACCTTCTGACAGTTACAAGCCACAATGTATTTCTCTGCTCAAACCTCAAATTACCTAGATGTCAGACAGCTTATTAGTATTTCAGTTTGGATTTGATTAACTGCTCAGGTTATTAATGAAATTATTGATGCTTTTGGGCTGATGATTCATTCATTCATTCAGCCATATTTATGATCTGGGCATGTCACTCCCCTTCTTAAACAACTCCAGTGGTTGCCTATCAACCTCCGCTCCAAACAAAAACTCCTCACTCTAGGCTTCAAGGCTCTACATCACCTTGCCCCTTCCTACCTCTCCTCCCTTCTCTCTTTCCACCACCCACCCCGCACGCTACGTTCCTCTGCCGCCCACCTCCTCACCGTCCCTCGGTCTCGCCTATCCCGCCGTCGACCCCTGGGCCACGTCCTCCCGCGGTCCTGGAACGCCCTCCCTCCTCACCTCCGCCAAACTGATTCTCTTCTCCTCTTCAAAACCCTACTTAAAACTCACCTCCTCCAAGAGGCCTTCCCAGACTGAGCTCCTCTTCTCCCTCTACTCCCTCTGCCACCCCCCCTTTACCTCTCCGCAGCTAAACCCTCTTTTCCCCCTTTCCCTCTGCTCCTCCTCTCCCTTCCCATCCCCACAGCACTGTACTCGTCCGCTCAACTCTATATATTTCCATTACCCTATTTATTTTGTTAATGAATTGTACATTGCCTTGATTCTATTTAGTTGCCATTGTTTTTACAAGATGTTCTTCCCCTTGACTCTATTTATTGCCATTGTTCTTGTCTGTCCGTCTCCCCCGATTAGACTGTAAGCCCGTCAAACGGCAGGGACTGTATCTATCTGTTGCCGACTTGTTCATCCCAAGCGCTTAGTACAGTGCTCTGCACATAGTAAACGCTCAATAAATACTATTGAATGAATGAATGAATGAATAGTGAGCACTTACTGTGTGGAGACCACTGTACTAAGTACTTGGAAAGTACAATTCAGCAACAGAGACAATCCGTCCCCAACAACGGCGGGGGGTGGGGGGGCGGCTGGGGCTAGGTCTCTTAGATTCCATGCTGAGGGAGCAAGAATACTTCGGGTATATGTTTTTTTAATGTGTCAGGCTCTAAAACGCAGAAAGAGTAGGAAAGAGGAACAAGAAACAGAATGAGTGGAGTCTGGGTTCAAGGATATGGGATAATAATAATAATATTTGTTAAGCACTTACTATTCATCAAGTTCTGTACTAAGCCCTGGGGCAAATAAAAGATAATCAAGTCCTATATAGGGCTCAGAGTCTAAGCAGAAGGGAGAAGAGGTAGAAAATCTTTTGTTTTCAGATGAGGGAAGCAAGGTTCAGAGAAGTTGCCCAAGGTCACAAAGCAGGTATGTGGTAGTGCTGGGATTAGAATCCAGGTCCTTTGACAGTGTAATGGGGAAAGTTCCAGAATGCAGTCTTTGTGACCTCCACAGTGCTTAATGTCACTTCCTGATCATTCCTCTGTCTCCTGGACTGATACTATCTCAAGTTGGGTAAGTTTACATGAGGAAAAAATTTTCAGGGAAAGGATGAGTCCCATCACTCTTGATGTCACCACCATCCCCCTGTCTCACAAGCCTGTAACCTTGGCATTATCCTTGGCTCCTCTCTCTCAGTCAACTCACACATTCAAGCCATCACTAAATACCATCAGTTCTACTTTCACAACATCGCTAAAATCCACCCTTCCCCTCCATCCAAACTGCTACCACATTAAGGCAAGCACTTATCCCATCCCACTTTGATTACTGCAACAGCCTCTTTCCTGACCTACCTGCCTCTTGTCTCTCCCCACTCCATTCCATATTCCACTCTCCTGCCCAGATCATTTTCCTTCTAAAACCTTCAGACCAGTTTTCCCCATTCCTCAAGAAACACCAGTGGTTGCCCTTCCATCTCTGCCGCAAACAAAAACTCCTCACCATTGCCTTTAAAGCACTCAATCACCTTGCCCCCTCTCCTACTACAACCCACCTCAAACACTTCATTCCTTTAATGTTAACCTTTTCATTATACCTCCACCTCATCTTTCTCTCCATCAACTGCTTGCCCACATCCTATCTCTGTCCGAGAACACCCTCCCTCCTCATATCAGACAGATAATTGCTTTCCTCTACTTCAAAGCCTTATTGAAGGTACAACTCTTCCAAGAAGCCTTCCCTGACTAAGCCCTCCTCTTCTCCCACTCCCTTCTGTTTTGCCCTGACTTGCTCCCTTCAATCATCCTCTGTCCCATCCCCACAAGACATATATTTACATCTGTATTTATTTATTTATTTATGTATTTATTTATGTATTTATTTATTTATTTATATTAATTACTATTTCCCCCTGTAGACTGTGAGCTTGTTGTATGCAGGAATATATAGGAATATATCTGTTTGCTTTTGTATTGTATTCTCCTTAACATCGAGCACAGTGCTTTGCACACAGTAAATGCTCAATAAATAAGAATGAATGAATGAATGAATGAATGAATGAATGTATTGGGGTTATTAATTTTGGTTCTGTGGCCTTGTGGGCTCTATAAGCTTTGAGGGCCAGAATCCACTTGACTGTACACCAGTGGAAAAGCAAGACAGTAAACTGCATTATTGTGGACTTTTTGATTTGTTGTTGTCTTATTGTGGAAATGGTAGTTATTTGGGGGCAATGGACTGGTTCTTCCTCTTTAAGGGGTTCCTCTAATAGGAATCCTGGTACCTAATTTATGGGAGGCTGTTGCTAGCAACAGTCATTTTTTGAGGATATTGTGCTGTTTAGTAGAAGAATTTCTGAAAAACTGGATTAAGTATTGAGACATAAAACATAAATTGTCTCATTAACAATAAACAAGTCAGCTCCCACAGTTAATTAAGGTCTATAGATTTATTCCTGCTCTCATGGTAGCACATGGAGAGTTTCCAGTACTCTACCAGACATGACTACAGGAGGGAGAGTCAAGCAGAGGCCTAACCATTCCATTCCTAGCTTGGCAGGTGGCTAGCAAGTGGATGGCAATCTGCTACAAGTTAAACTCACCTGTGCTGGGCAGCAGCAGGATGGGAGAGAGTCGAGGGTGGAGACTAAAGTTTAGTGCAGAGAAGGAAGCAATGGTAAACCACTTCTGTATTTTCACCAAGAAAACTCTGTGGATACCAGAACGATTGCAGATGGAAGTGGGGCGTTCTGGGAGAGATATGTCTGTGGCAGCATTATGGGCTGGACACGATTTGACAGCATAAGACAAGATAGGTTTATTCATGATCACTGAATGCATTAGTCAATCATATTTATTGAGCATTTCCTGTGTGGAGAGCTTTGGAGAGTACACTAGAATTAGTGGACAGATTAGTGGACAAAATCCCTGCCATCAGAGAGCATACAGATCTAGTTAGGGAGACAGACATTAAAATAAGTTACAGATAGAGGAAGAAACAGAGTATGTAAATAAGGACTATGGTTGCAGTATCAAATTGAGTGAGTATCAAATTGCTTAAGGTGTCGAGACCCAAATGCCGAGGTGATGTAGAGGGGAGGAAGAAAAATACAATATTCACTATTTTTGAGGTGGTTCATATTATTTCAGTTTTCTCTGAATCACTATTGATTTTGTTTAAATAGTGAATACTCATACTTTTCAATAGCAGAGAGAAACTCATGTATTTGATTTGAAATCTCAGGGCAATAGGCATCACTACCTGCTTGACACATAGTAAGTGCTTAACAAATACCATAATTATTATTATATACCACTGAAAAAGGCACTGTTCATTGAAATTAATTTCTAAGATAAGAGATAAGATAATTCTCTCTGTGAAACTCTTCAAAATAATTATATCAGTATGGTTTTGTTTTCAGAGTATTATTTTAATGTGTAGTCTCTCCAAAATTCTTGTTCATTTCCCCTGGCACTACAAATTGTTTTCAATATATGTGTCCAAATAGAATAAGCTCTTCAATTTATGCTTTACACAACAGGTCAGCAATAATTAATAATGATCTCAAAAAACAATCAAAACTTCATATCATATTATTTTATTTGAAAAATTCACCAGAACTGTCACCAACATTTTATTTTTGTTGAGGGAGTAGTCCAGAAAGTGAGAAAAGAGTTGTGGCTGCTTCTAGCCTATTATTATAATGAACTGACACAAGTGGCTTCTGGCCCCTGGGGACAAACCATCTCCTGCTCTCCCCTGAAAGTGTCAGGATCCTGCTAGTGACAAGAAAATCACTGGCCTGGAGGGGGATGAGGACATGAAACTTTTCCTTATAAATGTCAACCTGGCCACCACAGAGGAGAGAGAGTGACTCAGGTCCCAAATCAAAGTACAGCCTGGTGAGTGTCTCCTTTTTTGCAATGATATTTGTTAAGTGCTTACTATGTCCAGGTACTGTACTATGCATGGGGGTGGATACAAGCTAATCAAGTAGGTCACAATCCATGTCATACATGGGGCTCACAGTCTTAACCTCCATTTTACAGATAAGGAAACTGAGGCACAGAGAGGCAAAGTGATTTGCCCAAGGTCATCCAGTAGGCAAGTGGCAGGTTTGGGATTAGAATCCAGATCCTGACTTCCAGGCCCATACTCAACCCACTAGCCAATGCTTCCTCTCACTAGGCCACGCTGATTCCTGCTGACCTTATGGTCAGAACAGAGAGGAGATCATATTTTCTGTAAGCCAGAGTGGTGATGGAGACATGGGCCAGGAGAGGACTGGTTAGTAAGATGAAAGGGAACATGACTGTTAGAAGAGGCCATTCCCTGACACCCTGACCTTGAGACAACCCCAGTCCCCTCACAAATGAGGTGAATTTCCCAACCTGCCTCTGTCCCCTTACTACATTAGCTGTAGTAAAATAGCCCCCTGCTCTTGGCCATATGCTTGGCCCTTTCTCCATCCTATTCATTCATTCATTCACTCAATCATACTTATTGAGCGCTTACTGTTTGCAGAGCACTGAGAAAGCACTTGGAAAGTACAATTTGACAACAAATAGAGACAATCCCTACCCAACAATGGGCTCACAGACTAGAAGGGGGGAAACAGACAAGAAAACAAAGCAAACCAAGAAGACAGGCATCATTAGCATCAATATAAATAAATAGAATTTTAGATGTATACATATCATTAATAAAATAGAATAATAAGTATGTACATATATACACAAGTGCTGTGGGGCAGGGAGGGGGTAGAGCAGAGGGAGGAAGTCGGGGCAATGGGGAGGAGAGGAGAAGTGGAGGAAAAGGGGGGCTCAGTCTGGGAAGGCCTCCTGGAGGAGGTGAAAAATAATGATGGTATGTGTTAAGTGCTTACTATGTGCAAAACACTGTACTAAGCACTGGGATAGATACAAGGTTATCAGGTTGTTCCCACGTGGTGTTCATAGTCTTCATCCCGAATTTACAGATGAGGTAACTGAGGCACAGAGAAGTTAAGTCACTTATCCAAAGTCACACAGCTGACAAGTGGCAGAGCAGGATTCGAACCTACGACCTTCTGGCATCCAGTCATATGATCTATCCACTATGTGATGCTGCTTCCTGCCTTCCAGTTGTATATTCAGCACAAGTTTCTGCCTCCCAGTCTTGGGGAGCTCCTTCAATTCCCAAGCCTCCCCTCCCCTCCCACCACAAACACACCTTTGAGCAGTGCTCTGCAATTCATGGTTGGGACACCCCCTTTCTCAGACCTCCCCAACTGCCCCTGGTCTTGGAGCTGCAGAGCTGTCTCTGCTACAGCTGACTCCAGGCTGATCAAAGGAAAAGGATGGAACTGAGGGGCACTAGACTGGGTACTTTGCTGAAATTAAAAGAGTTTTGCTGCCTTTCTCTCTCATGACCCTTAAGAGGCAGGCAAACTTTCCCCCCATAATTCTCCAAAATTGTCAGGCAGACAGACAGACAGACACACACACACACACACACATGTCCCTAGGAATTTGGCAAACCAATTTAGGTTTCATTCATTTCCTGCCAGAAAAAATCTAGTCCCTGAAGAGTTCACTGGATTAAACTTTCCTCAAATCTCCATAAGAATGATTCAATTTTTATATTTTTAATACTTGCATGGAAGGCTTTGAATTAGATTTGAAAAATCTTTCAGGCTGCAGTTTAATTTTCAAAAAATCTACTTCTCCCTATTTACTTCTCTCCTGTTTACACTGTGCTCCAGCAAGATGTGGAACATCCTCACTTAATTTACTTGAACCACTTCCTCCCAAAATCCTTGTCATTTACACCTGCTGTTTAATCCTCAGTCAGTGTTAGTTTCAATTGTTCTAAATTCCTCCTGGCAATTGGCCCCTGCAAATTATAATGTCCTAAAGTCATGAGGCCTCCTCCCTCCTCCCAAAAAAGACCTTTATTCCTCCCAAATACTTTGATTGTACTTAAAAGGGGTTAAACTACATAAATTATTGACAATCTGGTCATAACAGCTTTCTCATTCACCTCTGCTCACCATCTTCTGTTTCACTGGTTTAGTTTCCAAATTTGCTGGAAGCCTCATTCTGACTGTGACCATCAACTGCTTAAAGAGCAATTTGATCATTTAATATGTCATGTGTTAGGCAGCCCAAGTTTGGAAGTAAGTATTCTTTTTATCTTTGTAATAATGTGTGTACAACATGATTACATTCACTTCTGAACTGTAACAAGCAATATATAACTAATTCAAAGACAGGATTTCCTTTGCAAATGAACTCTGTGTTCTTTGATCTTGTAATGATTAGTTAGTCAATTGTATTTATTGAGTGCCTGTTGTGCATGGAGCTGGGTACTCACTGTTTGTAAGATTACAATATACCAACATAGCAGACACACAACAAACTTAGAGTCTAGTTGAGAAGACAAACATTACTAGAAACAAATGTTACAGATATGTACATAAGTGCTGTGGGCCTGGAAGGGGGGGCGAATAAAGGGAGCAAGTTGGCCAACATTGAAGGGATGGATGAAAAGGGAAAGAGGGCTTAGTCACGGAAGGTGTCTTGGAGAAGATGTCCCTTCAGTAAGTCTTTGAAAGGGATGGGGAGAGTGATGTGAAGTGGAAGGGCATTCCAGGACGAGGGTGAGAGGGCAGAGGTGAGATTCATTCACTCATTCATTTAATCAGATTTATAGGGGGCTTACAGTGTTAAAAGCACTGTATTAAGAGCTTGAGAGAGTATAATATAATAATAAATGGACACATTTCTGCCTACAAAGAGCTCACAGTTAAAAGGGGAGAGAAACATTAATATAAGGATATAAATAAATCAATTACAGAAATAATAACAACAATGTTGATGATGATGGTATTTGTTAAGCACTTACTATGTGCCAGGCACTGTTTTAAGCACTGGGATAGATACAGGTTTATCAGATTGTCCCACGTGGGGCTAACAATCTTAATCCCCATTTTACAGATGAGGTAGTGTTGGTATTTGTTAAGCTCTTACTTTGTGCAGAGCACTGTTCTAAGCACTGGGATAGATACAAGTTCATCAGATTGTCCCACTTGGGGCTCACAGTCTTGATCCCCATTTTACAGATGAGGTAACTGAGGCACAGGTAAGTTAAGTGACTTGCCCAAAGTCACACAACTGACAAGTGGCAAAGCCAGGATTAGAACCCTCGACCTCTGACTCCCAAGTCCATTTTCTTTCCACTAAGCCACGCTGCTTCTCTAATATACAGTTCTATATATATATATACATACATATATATACGTATAAATACTTATATATGTGCTGTGAGGATGGGAGGAAGGATGAATGAAGGAGGAAGAAAGAGTGGCGCAGAACAGAGTGGGAGAAGAGGAGAGGAGGGCTAACTCAGGAAGGTTCTTGAAGGAGATACACCTTCAGTACGTTTTGAAGTGGGGGAGAGCAATTATCTGTCTGATATGCGGAGAGAGGGTGTTTCAGGCCAGAGGTAGGATGTGGGTGAGTGGTCAGTGGTGAGATAGACTAGATTGAGGTACAGTGAGACGGCTAGCATTAGAGGAATGAAGTATGTGGCCTGGGTGGTGGTAAAAGAGTAGGGAGGTCAGGGAGGAGGGGTCAAGATGATTAAGTGCCTTAAAACCAATGGTGAGGATTTGTTGTCTGATGCATAGGTGGGTGGGAAAGGACTAGAGGTTCTTGAAGAGTATGGAAACATGGACTCAGAGATTTTGTAGAAAAATGATCTAGTCAGTAGTGTGAAGTATGGACTGCATTGTTGAGAGACAGGATTCACTGGGGTCTTCAAGGAGGCTGATACAAGGCAGGATAGGAAAATTGCTTGGATCAACATGGTAGACATTTGGTTGGAAAGGAAAAGATGGATTTTAGTGATGTTGTGAAGTTCGACCAATGGGATTTAGTGATGGTTTGAATATGTGTTAGTTGAATGAGAGAGAGAAGTCAAGGATAACACCAGGGTTATAGACTTGTGAGACAGGAATGATGGTGGTGCTGTCTATGGTGAGGAGATAGTCAGAGGAAGGACAGAGTTTGGGTGGGAAGATAAGGAGTTCCCTTTTAGACATATTTAGTTTGAGGTGAGCACAGGACATTGAAGTCCAGATATCTTGAAGGCAGGAGAAAATGTGAGACTGCAGAGATGGAGAGAGATCATGGCTGGAGTTGTAGATTTGAGCATCATCCACATAGAGGTGGTAGTTGAAGCCATGGGAGTGAATGAGTTCTTCGAAAGAGTGGCTGTAGATGAAGAATTGAAGGGGAGCCAGAACTGAACTTTGAGGGATAGCCAGAGTTAGGGGTTGGTAGGCAGAGGAGGAGCCCATGAAAGAAACTGAGAATGAGCAGGCAGAGAAATAGGAAGAGAAGCAGGAGAGGATAATGTAAGTGAAGCCAATGTTGGATAATATTTCCAGGAGAAAGGGGTGGTCCACAGTGTCAAAGGCAGCTGAGTGGTCGAGAAGGACTAAGATGGAGTAGAGGCGATTGGATTTGGCTAGAAGGAGATCACTGATATCCTTTGAGAGGGCAGTGTCTGTGGAGTGAAGGGGACAGCAGCCAGATTGGAAAGGATCAAGGAGAGAATTTGAGGAGGGGAACACAATCAGCTGAGATTCCATCTCTCCAATTTTTCTTCCTTTAACTTATCTGACAAAGACATGACAAGGCTGTACCTAATGCTTGTGAGCATCCAATGCATCAGAGTTGGTAGACACATTACATACACGTAAGGAGCTCAGAGCCTAGAGTTCTAGTCTAAAACATCTGCCCCTCCCTCTCCCCCTCACATGGCTGCAACCTGTCCACTCCCTCTCTCAGTAGGTTAAAATCCATGAAAGAAGCAAGGGAAGTGCAAAAACACAGGAATTAGTCAGGACACTCTGGCTGACACCCAAACCTGTTAAAGTCTTGATTGTCTGAATTGCTATTACATTTGATTTAAGGGAGATGTGAACTATAAAATGGGTACGAACTACCTGTTCTCTCTCTCCTTTAGACACTAATCCCCAGGTGGGACAGGGTTTGTGTCGGATATGACTTAGCACATTACTCGGTATTATTAAGTGCTACATCCACAGGCAGGTTCTGTCTGGCCACCTTCTACTCATCTTCCATGGTGCTGAGCTCTATTGTAATGCAGTCAGCACCAAGCCAATTGCATCACATAGCCCATGATTAGACTGTAAACCCATCAATGGGCAGGGATTGCCGAACTGTACATTCCAAGTGCTTAGTACAGTGCTCTGCACACAGTAAGCGCTCAATAAATACTATTGAATGAATGAATGAATGCCAAGAAGATGTGCCTTCAAGAGGGCTTTGAAGGTGGGGAGAGTAATTGTCAGATAAGAAAGGAAGGCCTTTCCAGGTCAGCAGCAGAATGTGAAACAGGGGTTGGCAGAGGTAGATGAGATGTAGGTCCAATGCATAGGTTGGCATTTGAGGAGCAAAGTGACAGACTGGATAGTAGTTGGGCAGCAGTGAGGTACAATAGGAGAGGACAAGGTCATTGAGTGCTTTAAAGCCAGGGATAAGGAGTTTCTGTTTGAAGCAGCGGGGGATGGGTAATGACTGGACTTTCTTGAGGATTGGGGAAGCATAGGCTGAACGTTTTTGTAGTAAAGGGAAGGGAAGAAAATTTACAGGATGCAGCTGTTATTGCTTTGTTAAGGGATTTTTCTTCTTTTAAGTAATGAAAATTAAGTTTTTGTAGTTGTAAAGCACTATAATGTTCCAAGTGCTGGTGTAGATGCAATCTAATTAGATAATGAATAATTGCCCCTTCTGTGTGCCACGCACGGTACTAGCCACTGGGGTAGATCTTCAGCTCTCTCAGGATTAGCACCCATGTCATCTGACTCCCAGGCCTAACTTACCAATAGGCCTTGCTGCTTCCCACTAGGGAATCACTGCTTCTTTCAGGTTACTCCTCCATCCTAACCATTTAGCACACAACCTATTACCTCACACCCTTTACCGACCTTCCAGGCCACTGTGTAACCCAAATATCGCAAATCTTATATCACAAGAAGCATCCCCCAACCCAGCCCCACAGAACTTATGTATGTAACTGTAATTGTATTTGTTGCTTTTAATACCTGTCTCCCCCTCTAGATTGTAAGCTCATTGTGGGCAGGGGATGTTTGTTTATTGCTATAATGTACACTCCCAAGGGGTTAGTACTGTGATCTGCACACAGTGAGTGCTCAATAGATATGATTCAATGAATAAATGAATATTCTTTAGGAATGGTATTTATAATAATAATGATGATATTTATACACAAAGAATGGCTAGAAACAGCATGACCTATTGGCCTAGTATCCTCATCTGCAAAAGAGGGTTTTAATACCTGTTCTCTCTCCTACTTAACTGTGAGCCCTATGTGAGATATGATTATCTTCTGCATTCCACAATGCTTAGCATAGTGCTTGACATAGAGTAAGAACTTAAAAAAATGCCACAATTGTTTTAATAACTATTTTTATTAGTCTAGAGTAAATCCAAGAGGAATTGCACACACACGTCTCACAGTCTAAATTAGGGTAGAAAGCTATGGAAAGCATTGATGGTGGACTTCAAAAAAACCTAAAATGAACTTGATACACCAGTTATAGAAAACTCACTCAAGGAGTTTGGAGAGGAATGGGAGGATGGGGCCATAAATGGAGGAAGCTGGGGTTCAAGGGAGGGTTATTCAGATGAGGAGAGTTATTTTAGGTAGGGTTACTTAGGAGACCTGGGTATATTTGAAAGCAGTTGGAGTGAACCCATTGCAGAGTAAACAGTTGAGGACAGTGGTTAGGGAGGGAAAAATGGAGGGGGCATGTGTTCTGATAAGGTTTGAAGGAATAGAGTTGGATGCACAGGTGGAGGGGGTGAATTTTAAAAGAAGGCAGGAAATTTCCTCCACAGATTCAGTTGGAAAAGATGGGAGAGTTGAAGAAGGGGCTGGAGTGAGGAGGGACAGGGGAGATTTGGGGGAGATAAGACCTGATAGTTTCAATTTTTCGTCAATAAAGAAAGTGGCCAGGTCATCAGGGACAAGGGATGGGGGTGGCTGGGAAACAGAAGATTTGAGGAGAGAGTTAAACATCTGGAACAACCGATGAGACCAATGGACATGGGTGTCTATAAGGATGGAAAAATAATTTTCTGGGCAGAGGAGAAGGCAGAGTTAAAGCACTCTAAGATAAACTTGATGTGTATGCAATTGGCCTGTTATCTATGTCTGGTGCACAAGAATGAAGCAGTGGATTGCAGTGGTTGATCCAGGGCTAACTGTTAGTGGAAAGAGAGTGACAAAGGGATAGGGGAGTGAGTGAGTTGAGTTCAGTAAAGAGGGTGATGTTGAGAGCGGTAAATGGTCTTGAAGGGAAGATATTTAGGGTATAGAAGCTTAATGGGGAACGAGGTACTGAGAAATCTGGATGGGGTCAAAAGATTGGATGACACTGTGGCGAAACAGCACAGATTTGCGGGGAGGAGGTGTGTGGTAGAGAAAACAGGCGAAGAGGTTGTGTTCAGGTAGAGGGATTTCAAAGACTGCAGTGGCTATAGAAGATGGTCTTGAGTGTGTACAAGTTGGTGAGTGGATGAGGTGGGGTGTAGCAGGAAGTCAGCGGAATTGGAGTGATAGAAAGTGAGCAGTGGAAGGGTGGTATTGAAGTCCCCAAGGATCAATGTAGAGATAGAGAAAGAGATAAGGAATGAGAGAAACATGAAAATGGTTAAGAAAATGTTGGAGGTAGGGCCTGGGAGGGGTTAGGTGACTGTTACTCGAATCTAGAATGTATGATAGAGGTGGATGGTATGAGCTTTGAAGGAAGGGAAAGAAAGGGATGGGAGAGGTCGAATGGGGAGAAAGAGGCATTGGGATGCAAGAAGGAAGTCAACATGGTGTTCTTTTACCAAACTTCATTCAGTGTAGATTCATGTTTCTGATTTTACTTAATACTTGTTCTTACCTTCAGTGTTGAGAAAATGATTTTCAAATCCCATATCTTATAAAAAAAAAGGATGTCTGGAAGGCTTTTGTTCTGAGTATATCTTGTGGTCTTGTGACTGATGGCACGATGGGACAGAAAATCCTTATAAGACTAGCTCCAGCCTTAAGTCAGGGCTAGATAGATAGAATATGAAATCTGCTGGTACACACCAGTTATAGAAGTTGAGAAACAGTGTGGCCTAGTGGAAAGAGAATTGTCCTGGAAGTCAGAGGACTTGGGTTCTAATCCCGGCCTTGCAAATTGCTTCATGTGTGACCTTGGGCAAGTCACTTAACTTCTTTGTGCTTCAGTTTCCTCAACTATAAAATGGATATTGAATGCCTGTTTTCTCTTCTACTTAGACTGTGAGCCCCATGCACCTCCCTCTCAAAGTTCACAAATGATCTCATTTTTGCCAAATCCAACAGCCCCTACTCCATCCTAATCCTCCTCTACCTCTCAGCTGCCTTCAACACTGTGAATCACCCCATTCTCCGGGAAACCTTATCCAACCTTGGCTTCACTGACACTGTCCTCTCCTAGTTCTCTTCATCTCTCAAGCCCTCCATTCTCAGTCTCCCACTCCCTAACTTATGAGGGTCCCTCCATATTCAGCTCTGGGTCCCCTTCTATTCTGCATCTACACCCACTTCCTTGGAGAACTCATTTGCTCCTATGGCTTCGGCTACCACCTCTATGCAGATGATCCCCAAATCTACATCTCCAGCCTGGAGATGTTCTGTCCTTCTCTCCAGTCTGGCATCTCCTCCTGCCTTCAAGACATCATGACGTGGATGTCCTCCTGTCACTTCAAACCTAATGTCTCAAAGAAAGCTCCTTATCTTCCCACCGAAATCCTGTCCTCCCCATGACATTCCATTCAATGTAGATGGTGTCACCACCCTTCCTGACTCACAAGCCTGTAACCATGGTGTTATCTTTGACTCCTCTCTTGCACTCAACCGACAAATTCAGTCCACCACTGAATCCTGTCACTCCCACCTTCACAACACTGCTAACAACTGCTCTTTCCTCTTCATCCAAACTGATAACATGTTAATCCAAACGCTCACTTTTTTGCTCCTGGATTACTGTACCAGCTTCCTTGCTGACTTCCCAGCCTCCTGTCTCTCCCCACTCCAGTTCATACTTCACTCTACTTTACAGATCATTTTTCTACAAAAGCATTCTGGACATGACCTTCTGAATCCCTGGCCTGCGTTTTACTCTCTATGTCATGTTGCTTCCCTTAGGGTACCCACACATAAGAATATTCAATGTACCAACCCTGCGAGTGTCCAGATGTAGTGGTAAATGCTTTCTCTTCACCACTGCTCTTTGGGCAGTATCACAGCCAATTTCGTGGACAAAACTGAAGAGTTTCATCTCAGAACCAAAAACAGCTAAGAATTTCCAAAGGAGATGAGAAAACCCTAAATCTGATATTTTGCAACTGCCCTTTCCTCTCTAACGTTATGGCACTCTCCCTGAAACAAACTTTCTTCACCTGCAGACTATTCTACTAATGAACCTCCTCACTCGTTTCCATGCTTGCAATTTTTACAATCTAAGCTAGTTAGTCATAGTATTTATTCAGAGCTTACTACATGCCAAGCACTGTGATAAGCACTCAGACTTCACAAATTCTTCAATATTCTCCATTGCCTGGGTCGTTGTTCTGAACACCTATTCTGTTGCCTGCAGCAAGGAGAAGTTCGAGGGCTTCCCTTCCCAGTACCATTTTTAGCTATGTAGTGTAAACACTGATAATCATGGATTGCTGAAGCAGCGTGATTCAGTGGAAAGAGCACAGGCTTGGGAGTCAGAGGTCATGGGTTCTAATGTGCCACTTATCAGCTGTGTGACTTTGGGCAAATCACAACTCCTCTGTGCCTCAGTTACCTCTTCTGTAAAATGGGGATTAAAGACTGTGAGCCCCACGTGGGACAACCTGATTACCCTGTATCTACCCAGCGCTTAGAACAGTGCTTGGTACATAGTAAGTGCTTAACAAATATCAAATTATTATTATTGTTATTTAATTCTGGTTCATAACACACCATCATTGCTTGATAAATACAAGTGTAAGTAATCACTTTTGTATTTAGTGTCTAATGATAATGATAATAATAATAACAACAGTGATAATAATGATAATAATTGTGGTATTGGTAAAGCTCTTACTACATGCAAAGCACAGTACCAAGTGCTGGGGTAGATCCAAGATTATTGGGTCCCATGTGGGGCTCACAGTCTAAATAGAAGTGAGAACAGATATTGAATCCCCATTTTGCAAATGAGGGAACGGAGACACAGAAAAATTAAAGGACTTACCCAAGGTCACACACCAGGTAAGAGGCAGAGACTTTCCTTTTCACCTTTTCCATGCCTTTCTGATCCTTGGAGACTTCAATATCCACATAGATGTACCCGATGACTCCTCTTCCGCCTGCCTTCTATCCTCTGCCAACCCCCCAACCTTGCCCACTCACCAACTGGGACACACACTCAATCTCTTCATCTCTAACAGCTGCACAATCTCCACCCTCACCAACTCTGAAATCCCTCTCTCTGACCACAACCTTCTCGCAAGCCTCCTCTCCCACACTCCTTCTATCTGTAAATCTGTATTAGTCCCCCACAGAGACCTCTGCTCTCTCGACCACATCCATCTTTCTCAGCACATCTCTTACCCCCTAGCCTCCCTACCCATTCTACCCACTCTTATTGACTAAAGAGATGCTCTCAACTCCACTCTCTCTACTCAACTCACTCGCTCCCCTATCCCTTCATCTCTCTCGTACCACTAACCCACAAGCCTGGATCAACTCCACTGTCTGCCTCCTTTGCTCTTATGCTCAACCCGCTGAACGCTGCTGGTGTTAATCTAAACACCAGGCCAACCTTGTCCACTTTAAGTGTGTCCTTTATAATAATGTTGTTGGTATTTGTTAAGCGCTTACTATGTGCAGAGCACTGTTCTAAGCGCTGGGCTAGATACAGGGTAATCAGGTTGTCTCATGTGAGAACTCACAGTTAATCCCCATTTTACAGATGAGGGAAGTGAGGCACAGGGAAGTTAAGTGACTTGCCCACAGTCACACAGCTGACAAGTGGCAGAGTCGGGATTTGAACCCATGAACTTTGACTCCCAAGCCCGGACTCTTTCCATTGAGCCATGCTGCTTTATCTTAACTCTGCCCTCTCCTCTGCCCAGTAAAACTATTTCTCTTCCCTTGTTGACACCCATGCCCATCACCCTCATCAGCTGTTCCGGACACTTAACTCACCCTGTTCCTCCTCCTCCCCCATCCCTCACCAATGATCTGGCCACCTACTTCATTAAGAAAATTAATATTATCAGGTCTGAGCTCCCCAAAATCACCACCTCCCCCCAAAAATCACTCCCCCACCACATCCTCCTTGCTCTTGAACCACTCCTCTACTTTCCCATCCCTCCCAGCAGTATCTTCAGAGGAGATCTCCACCCTCCTCTCAAGTGCCGCCACCTCCATATGCGCTTCAGACTGCATTCTGTCCCACCTTTTAAAAACTCTCACTCCTTCCCACCTCCCTTCCTTAACTTCCATCTTCAACCGCTCACTCTTCAACGGCTTCTTCCCCTCTGCCTTCAAACATGTCCACGTCTCCCCCATCCTAAAAAAACCTTCCCTTGACCCAACAGCCTCCTTCAGTTATTGCCCCATTTCCCTTTACCCTTCCTTTCCAAACTCCTGGAGTGAGTCCTCTGCACTCGCTGCCTTGAATTACTCAACTCCAACTCTCTCCTGGTCCCCCTCCAATCTAGCTTCCATCCTCACCACTCCACTAAAACCAGCCTCTCAAAGGTCACCAATGACCTCCTTGCCAAATACAACGGCTTCACCCTAATCCTCCTCGGCATTTCAGCTGCCTTTGACACTGTCGACCATCGCTTTCTCCTCAACAAGTTCTCCCTCCTACTTCACCTCCCTTCTCGGCATCTACAGCCCAACCCGCACACTCCGCTTCTCTGCTGCTAACCTCACCATGCCTTTTCCTTGCCTGTCTCACCATTGAACCCTAGCCCACGTCCGGCCTCTGGCCTGGAATGCCCTCCCTCCTCATATCCTGGTGATGTGCTCCTGGGGACATGGTGCTCCCCTGCTTGGGCCCGGGACATTGTGCTCCCCTGCTCCTCCCATCTCGGGCCCTGGGACATTGTGCTCCCCAACCGCCCTCCCCACACTCCTCCCGGAAGTGGCCATTTTGGGAAGCCCTCACTCCCTCTTCCCCCGTGAGGTGGTTGATTTCCCACGCCCCGAGCAACGATATCCTTGTTCTCACTGTGTTACCTTACCTTAACCGCCACCTACGCCCGCATCCCACCCCGAACATCCTCAGGGCTCCCGCCGCCGCCTTAGAGACATTTGGACATGAGCCCCAGGACTCTCCTTGCAGCTAGCCTTTTGATTTTGATTTTGATCAGTTCGACCCTTAGTCAAGTCAACATCCGACCCTGGTTATAACCCGCTTATTAATACTATTTTATTGTATCATGCTACTAAATTACCGCTTTCGCATGTTATTGTTAATTATTCTCAGTGCTGCCACCTACCTCTCTGGCCTCACCATGTCCTTCCACCCACCCCCCCATCTGCCCCTCCCAATGCTCTCCTTCCCCTTCCCACTCTACCGAAACTGCTCTCTCAAAGGTCACCCATGACCTCCTCTTGCCAAATCCAACGGCTCCTACTCTATCCTAATCCTCCTTGACCTCTCAGCTGCCTTTGACACTGTTGACCATCCCTTTCTCCTCCACACCTTATCTCACCTTGGCTTCATGGACTCTGTCCTCTCCTGGTTCTCCTATTATCTCTCTCGCCATTCATTCTCGGTCTCCTTCGCAGGCTCCTCCTCCCCCTCCCATCCTCTAACTGTTGGGGTTCCTCAAGGGTCAGTTCTTGGCCCTCTTCTTTTCTCCATCTACACTCACTCTCTTGGTGAACTCATTCCCTCTCACGGCTTCAACTATAATCTCTATGCAGATGACCCACAGATCCACATCTCTGCCCCTAACCTCTCCCCCTCCCTTCAGGCTCGTATCTCCTCCTGCCTCCAAGACGTCTCTACCTGGATGTCTGCCCGCCACCTAAAACTCAACATGGCCAAAGCTGAGCTCCTCATCCTCCCTCCCAAGCCCTGTCCTCTTCCTGACTTCCCTATCACAGTGGATGGCACGACCATCCTTCCTGTCTCGCAAGCCCAAAACCTCGGTGTCATCTTTGATTCGGCTCTCTCATTCACCCCACACATCCAATCCATCACCAAGTCTTGCAGGTCTCACCTTTATAATATGGCCAAGATCCGCCCTTTCCTCTCCACCCAAACGGCTATCTTACTGTTACAGGCTCTCATAATATCCCGGCTGGATTACTGTGTCAGCCTTCTCTCTGATCTCCCTTCCTCCTGTCTCTTCTTGCTCCAGTCTCTTCTTCATTCCGCTGCCCGGCTCATCTTCCTGCAGAAACGCTCTGGGCATGTCACTCCCCTTCTTAAACACCTCCAGTGGTTGCCCATCAACCTCCGCATGAATCAAAAACTTCTCACTCTAGGCTTCAAGGCTCTCCATCACCTTGCCCCTTCCTACCTCTCCTCCCTTCTCTCTTTCTACTGCCCACCCCGCACTCTCCCCTCCTCTGTTGCCCACCTCCTCACCGTCCCCCGTTCGCGCCTATCCCCCCATCGACCCCTGGGCCATGTCCTCCCGCTGTCCCGGAATGCTCTCCTTCCTCACCTCCACCAAACTAATGCTCTTCTTCTCTTCAAAACCCTACTTAGAGCTCACCTCCTTCAAGAGACCTTCCCAGACTGAGCTTCCCCTTTTCCTTCTGCTCCCTCTGTTCCCCCTCTACCCCCCCCTTTACCACCCCTCAACTAAGCCCTCTTTCCCCCCATTTCCCTCTGCTCCTCCCCCTCCCCCTCTCCCTTCCCCTCCCCTCAGCACTGTGCTCTTTCGATCAATTGTATATATTTTCACTACCCTACTTATTTTGTTAATGAGATGTACCTCACCTTGATTCTATTTATTGCTATTGTTTTAATGAAATGTTCATCCCCTTGATTCTATTTATTGCTATTGTTTTTGTCTGTCTCCCCTGATTAGACTGTAAGCCCATCAGTGGGCAGGGACTATCTCTATCTGTTGCCGATTTGTACATTCCAAGCGCTTAGTACAGTGCTCTGCACATAGTAAGCACTAAATAAATACTATTGAATGAATCCGCCAAACTAACTCTCTTCCCCTCTTCAAAGCTCTACTGAGAGTTCACCTCCTTCAGGAGGCATTCCCAGACTGCACCCGCCCTTTCCCTCTGCCCCTCCTCCCCTCCCCATTTCCCCTGCTCCCTCCCTCTGCTCTTCCCCTTTCCCCTCCCCACAGCACTTATGCATATTTGAATATATTACTTATTACTCTATTTCATCAATGATGTGTATATATCAATGATTCTATTTATCTATTTTGTTGGTATTGATGCCTGACTACTACTTTTGTTTTGCTGTCTGTCTCCCCCTTTCAGACTGTGAGCCCATTGTTGGGCAGGGATTATCTCTGTTGACGAATTGTACATTCCAAGCGCTTAGTACAGTGCTCTGCACACAGTAAGTGCTCAGTAAATACGATTGAATGACTCAATTAATAAATGGAGTCAGTGGGTCTGGACAGCCTGCTCTATGAGTTTGGAGGGAAATAGTAGGAAGGAGATGGGGAGATAACTGGAGGGATACATAAGGTAGAGAAGCAGCATGGCTCAGTGGAAAGAGCACGGGCTTGGGAGTCAGAGGTCATGGGTTTGAATCCCGGCGCTGCCACTTGTCAGCTGTGTGACTGTGGGCAAGTCACTTCTCTTCGCCTCAGTTACCTCATCTGTAAAATGGGGATTAACTGTGAGCCTCACGTGGGACAACCTAATCACCCTGTATCTACCCCAGCGCTTAGAACAGTGCTCTGCACATAGTAAGCACTTAACAAATACCAATATTAAGAGTTTACTTAGGACAGGGAATATCTTGGGATACATGAGCACATTTGAAAACAATTTGTATGCAGGGTTTCATCCCCACTTTCATCCCCATTTCCAACCTGGACAGAGACTTTCCTGGACCTAAATTAGAAGCTCAGCATCAGTGATTCAAATCCTCTTGTAGAGGGAGTTGAAGGACCTGGGTTAGAATCCAGGCTCTGCCTTGATTCTGCTGGGTGAGCTTAGGCAAATCACTTAACTTCTCTGTGCCTCAGTTATGTCGTCTGTAAAATGGTGATTACTATTGTGAGTCCCATGTAGTTAATGTACTGTTTCCAATATGTTTAGGTTGTAACTAGTCCAGCACTTAGTACAGTGCCTGGGATATAGTAAGAGCTTAACAAATCACATAAGAAAGAAGGAGAGGGAGCTTGGCTGGCCAAGGGGTCCTTTGCCATGAAATCTCCACTCTCCCTCCACTGCCAGGTTGTTGATGAAATTACCTGTTCTCCCTATCGAGACTATGGAGCAAGCGCTGGTTCCAACCTGATTAAATTATATCTACTTGTATCCTCCTAGAACGGGCTTGTCACATAGAAAGTGTTTAAAAACACCATCATTGCCATTATGATTATTAGGAATCAAGGGAAAAGATCACTGCAAACAAGCCATGAGAGTGCAAGGGAATAGTGACCGGAGTTTCTCATAATGAAGTAAAAAAGATACTTCATTTATCAGAATGTTCACCCATTCACATATGAATTTGCAGTAAGTTACTTCTTCATGCTGCTCTATTTAATTATCTCTCAAAGGAATTTCAATATAACATATACATCATATATGTATTATACATGTCACATATCAATGCATATCAATACATTGATATCTCATTTCCTTTGAAATATAATGTGTTATCTATATCATTCTATTCCTTGGAGAGATTATACATTTACGTATGAAACAGAATAGTATATGTAATGTGTGTGTGTGTGTGTGTGTGTGTATGCATACCAATATTTGTTAATGAGTACATTAACCATGGCGATGAAGTACATCCATATTTCTTCACGGTGGGGAAATACAGAATCAGATTCCCAGACCTGCTGTCCCAACTGACTGCAAGTTTCCCAATCAATCAACTAGTCAATGGTATATATTGAGCACTTACTGACTGCCAAGCGGTGTAGCCTAGTAGAAAGGGTCTGGTGACTGGGAGTCAGACTGCTTGAGTTCTAATCCTCCCACTGCCATTTTCTCCTTCTATGAACTTGAGTAGGTCACTTAATTTCTCTGTGCTTCCATTTCCGCATCTCCAAAATGGGTTTCGATACCTGTTATCCTTCCTACTTCGATTGTTAGCCCCATGGAGGATAGGGGCTATATCCCACCTAATGATTTCTCCAAATGTTAAATACACTGCCTGGCACTTAGTAAGAGCTTAACAAATATCACAGTTATCATTGTTGTTGTTATTATTATTATTATTGTTATTGCTGAGGGGATAGTCCAGAAATTGAGAAAAGAGTTGTGGCCCAGCTGCTTCTTGCTTGTTACTATGATGGGCTGACACAAGTGGTTTCTGGGCACTGGGGATGAGTTATCTCCCTGTTGCCCCAGGGAACGTAAGGATCCTGCTAGTGACAAGAAAATAATCGTCCTGGAGGGAGATGAGGACATGAAACCTTTCTTTATAAATGTCATCCTGGCCCTGACGGAGCAGTGAGAGTGACTCAGGTCCAGAATCAAAGTGCAGACTGGCAAGTGTCTCCTTTTTAAAAGAAATGGTATTTATTAAGTGCTTACTTTGTGCCAGGTACTGTACTATGACTTGGGGTAAATGCAAGATAATCAGATTGGATACAGTCCGTGTTTCACATGGTTTTCACAGTCTTAACCTCCATATGCAGATGAGGGAACTGAGTCATAGAGATGTGAAGTGATTTGCCAAAAGTCACCCAGTAGGCAAGTGGTGGAATTGATATTAAAATCCAAATCACTCTGACTTCCATGTCCTTGTTCTATCCACTAGGCAGTGCTGCTTCTCTCTAGGCCACCCTGATTCTTGCTGACTCCATGGTCAGAAGAGAGAGATCATCTTTTTTGTAAGCCAGAGGGGGCGAGAGAGACCTGGGCCAGGAGAGGACTGGTCAGCAGGATCAGAAGGGAACATGACTGTTGGAAGCTACCATTGACCCACACCCTGACCATGAGACACCCCCACCCCATTTGCAAATAAGGTGTATTTTCCATCCTGCCTCAATCTACCTACTCATTGCTATTGTTTTTGTATGTCTGTCTCCCCTGATTAGACTGTAGGCCCATCAAAGGTCAGGAACTGTCTCTATCTGTTACCGATTTGTACATTCCAAGCGCTTAGTACAGTGCTCTGCACATAGTAAGCACTCAATAAATACTATTGAATGAATGAATGAATTAGCTGTAGTAAAATAACTTCCTGCTGCTGGCCATATTCTGAGTCCCTTACTCCATCCTATTCCTGCCTCCCAGCTGGTTACTCGACACAGGTTTCTGCCACCCAGATTTGGGGAGCTCTTAGCATAGGATCAGCCCTGCTCCCTCAAGACCCAATCCCCGCACCTCTCAGCAGATCTCTCCTCAACCACAATTTGATCTTGGGGCTGCAGAGATGTCTTTGCTGGAGCTGACCACAGGTTGGTCAGGGGAACAGGATAGGACTTTTGGGCACTAGACTGGGAATTGTGTCGAAATAAAAAAAAATTTTCCTGCCTTTCTCTCTCGTCCCCTGAGAGGCAGGCAAAGCTTTTCCCTATATTTCTCCAATACGGACAGTCACACACACACACATACACATGCGTGCACACATGCACAAGTCTGTAGGAACTTGGCAAACTAATTTAGGTTTCATACATCTCCCACCAGAAGCAATCTAGTCCGTGAACAGTTCACAGGATTAAACTCTTTCGAAATCTCCATAAGAATTATTATTTTTTTTATTTTTAATACTTACACTGAATTAGATTCCAACAATCCTACAGTCTGCTGTTTTATACGAAAACAATCCATTTCTCCCTATTTACTTTTCTACTGTTTGCACTTTGCTCCTGCAAGATGTGAATATCTTCACCTATCTTCTTTGAATCCAGTTCCTCCCAAATTCTTGTCATTTGCACCTGCTGTTTAATCCTCATTCATTATAAGTTTAAAGGTTCTCAATTCCTTCTGTCGACCTGCTCCTGCAAATTATAAAGTCCTAAAGTCATGATGCCACCTCCCAAAAAAGACATTTATTCCCCCAAGATACTTTTGTTGTATTCAATGGGGGTTAAACTATGTAAACAAATTATTGGCGATCTTAGACTGCAGCTTTCTCCTTCCATCTCTGCTCACCATCTTCTATTCCACTGGTTTCGTTTCCATATTTCCTGGAAATCTCATTCTGACCATGACCAATTTGATCATTTAATAATCCTACGTGGTAGGCAGGCCAAGTTTGGAGATAGGCATTCTTTTATGTTTATAATAATACATGTAGAACAAAATTACACTCACTTCTGAACTGTAACAGGCAATTCAAAATTAATTAAAAGACAGGACCTTCTTTGCAAATTAACTCTAATTTGAGTTCTTTGATCTTGTATTGATCAGTTAGTAGTATTTATTGAGCAGTTACTGTTTGTCGAGCAAGTGGTTGGGAGACTACAATATGACAACAGAGGAGACATTCCCTTGCCCACAACAAGCTTACAGTCTATAAAAGGAGACAGGCATTAATATGAATAAATGAGTTACAGGTATGTACATACATGCTATGGAGGTGGGAGGGGGTTGAATAAAGGCAGCAAGTCATGGTGACACAAAAGGGATGAAATTAAAGGGAATGAAGGCTTTTAATCATTCATTCATTCATTCATTCATTCATTCAATTGTACTTATTGATTGCTTACTGTGAGCAGAGCACTGTACTAAGCACTTGAAAAGTACAATTCGGCAAGAGATAGAGACAATCCCTACTCAACAACGGACTCGCAGTCTAGAATGGAGAGACAGACAACAAAACAAAACAAGTAGATAGACATCAATAACATCAAAATAGATAAACAAAATTGTGGATAGATACACATCATTAATAAAATAGAATAATAAATATGTACAAATATATACCAATGCTGTGGGGTGGGGAAGGGGGTAGAGCTGAGGGTGGGAGTAGGGATGATGGGGAGGGGAGGAGGAGCAGAGGAATAGGGGAGCTCAGTCAGAGAAGACCCCTGGAGGAGGAGAGCTCAGTAGGGCTTTGAAGGGGGGAAGAGTGCTAGTTTGGCAGATGTGAGGAGGGAGGACATTCCAGACCAGATGTAGGACGTGGGATGGGGGTCGACGGTGGGACAGGTGAGAACGAGGCACCATGAGGAGGTTTGTGGCAGAGGAGTGAAGTGTGCGGGCTGGGCTGTAGAAGGAGAGAAGGGAGGTGAGGTAGGAGGGGGCAAGGTGATGGAGGGCTTTGAAGCCAATAGTGAGGGGAGTTTTTGCTTCATACGAAGGCTGATAGGCAAGTACTGGAGGTTTTTGACATACCCAGAGAGTTTTTGGGTGTCTTGGAGGATAAATCCTTCAATAAGTCTTTGAAGAGAACAAAGAGAGTGATTATCTTTTGGATGTGAAGAGGGAAGGCATTCCAGGACAGAGGCAGGATGTGGGTGAGCGGGCAGAGGTGAGATAAATAAGATCGAGGTAATAATAATAATAATAATGTTGGTATTTGTTAAGCGCTTACTATGTGCAGAGCACTGTTCTAAGCCCTGGGGGAGACACGGGGGAATCAGGTTGTTTCACATGGGGCTCACAGTCTTAATCCCCATTTTACAGATGAGGTAACTGAGGCCCAGAGAAGTTAAGTGACTTGCCCACAGTCACACAGCTGACAAGTGGCAGAGCTGGGATTTGAACTCATGACCTCTGACTCCAAAGCCCATGCTCTTTCCACTGAGCCACGCTGCTTCTCGAGGTACAGTGAGAAGGTTAGCATTAGACGAGCTAAGTATGTGGGCTGCATTGTAGTAGGGGAGTAGTGAGGTGAGGTAGGAGGGGGCAAGGTGTGTTAAAGTTTCTGTTTCATGTGGAGTTGGATGGACAACAACTAGAGGATCTTGAGGAGTGGCAAAACATGGGCTGAAAGTTTCTGCAGAAAAATTATTCAGGAAGCAGAGTGAAGTATGGCCTGGAGCCATGAGAGACAGGAGTCAGTGGGGTCTTCAAGGAGGCTGTTACAATGCAGGATAGGATAATTTCTTTGATTAACATCATAGCAGTTTGGATGGGAAGGAAAGGACAAAGTGATGTTGTGAAGGTTGAACCGACAGGATTTAGTAATAGATTGAATATGTGTGGGTTGAAATGAGAGAAAGGAGTCAAGGATAATGCCAGGGTTACAAGCTTGCGAGACAGGAAGTATGGAGGTGCTATCTACAGTGATTAGAAAGTCCTGGGAAGGACAGAATTTAGGTGGAAAGACAAGGGGTTCTCTTGTAGACGTGTTAGGTTTGAGGTGATAGTGGAACATCCAAGTACAGATGTTTTGAAGGCATGAGGAAATGTGAGACTTAAGAGAGGGAGAGAGATCAGGGCTGGAGATGTAGATTTGGATGTCATCCACATAGAGGTGCTAGTTGAAGTCATGGGAGCAGATGAGTTCTCCAAAGGAGTGTATGTAGATGGAGAACAGAAGGGGACCCAGAACTGAACCTTGAGGGACACCCACAGTTAGGGGTTGGGAGGCAGAGGAGAAGCCCATGAAAGAAACTGAGAATGAGCTGGCAGAGAAATCGGAAGAGAAGCAGGAGAGGACGGTGTAAGTGAAGCCGAGGTTGGATAATGTTTCCAGGAGAAGGGGGTGTTCCATAGCGTCCAAGGTAGCTAAGAGGACGGGGAAGATTAGGGTGGCATAAAGGCCATTGGATTTGGCTAAAAGGAGAACACTGGTACCCTTCGATAGGGCAGTGTCTGTGGAATGAAGGGGACAGAAGCCAGATTGGTGGGAGTCAAGGAGAAAATTGGAGGAGGGGAACGGAATCAGCTGAGATTCTCTCTCCCATATTTCCTTTCTTTAACTTATATTACCCGACAAAGGCATGATATGGCTATACTAAATGCTTGGGAGTGTCCAACGCAACAGAGTTGGTAGACACATTACCTGCCCATAAGGAGATGACAGTCTAGAAGGCATTTATTTTTATCTATTGCCCATCCCTCTGCCCCTCCCCGTCTCACATGACTGTAACCTGTCCATTCCCTCTCTTGGTAGGTTAAAAACCATGAAAGAAGCAAGAGAAGTGCAAAAATACAGGAATTACTTGGGGTACTCTGGCAGACACCTAAACCCGTTAAATTCTTGTTTGTCTGAATTGCTATTCACATTTGATTTGAGGGAGTCAAAAACTATAAAATTGGTGTGACCTGTTCTTTCTCCCAATCAGACTGTAATCCCCATGTGGGACAGGGACTGTGACTGATGTGATTTATCTTGCATTTACCTCAGTATTTAGCACAGTATATGGTTATACCAAGTGTTACATCCACAGGCAGGTTCTGTCTGGCCACCTAATGACAGCCTCTTCTACTCGTCTTCCTTGGTGTTGATCTCTATTGTACTGAAGTGAGATCTGAGTCACTTTCATCACGTAGCCCATACCAAGGTGATATGCCTTTAATAGGGCATTGAAGATGGAGAAAATAATTTTCTGTCAGATAGAAAAGGGAGGGCTTTCCAGGCTAGCAGCAGGATCTGAGAAAGAGGCTGGCAGAGAGACAGAATGAGATCTAGGTACAGTGCCTAGATTGGCATTAGAGGAGAGAAGGATGCAGGCTAGATAGTATGGTAGAGCAGTGAGGTAAAGTAGGAGAGGTCAAGGTCATTGAATGCTTTAAAGGAGCTTCTGTTTGATGCAGAGGTGGATAGGCAACGACTGAACGTTGAGGAGTGTAGAAACATGGACTGAATGTTTTTGTAGAAGAGGAAAGGAAAAATAATTTGCAGTATGTAACCGTAAATGTTTCATTAGAGGGCCTTCCTTCTTTTAAGTAATGATAAGATATTTTAGCAGTTGTACAGCTCTTAGAAATGTGTCAAGTGGTGGGGTAGATGCAATCTAATTAGATAATGAATAATTGTCGAGAAGCTGCATAGCGCAGTAGATACAGCACAGGCCTGGGAGTCAGAAGGTCATGGGTTCTAATTCTGGCTTTGCCACATGTCTGCTGTTGACCTTAGGCAAGTCACCTATCTTCTCTGGGCCTCAAATACCTCATCTGTAAAAGGGGGACTAAGACTGTGAGCCCTATGCGGGACAGGGACTGTGTCCAACTAGATTTGCGTGCATCCTCCCCAACGTTTACTACAGGACTTGGCACATATTAATCATTTAGCAAATACCACAAATGTCATGTTTATTAAGCCCTTACTGTGTACCATGTACTGTATTAAATACTAGGGTAGATATGAAATCATTAGTTTGGGGACAATGTCTGTCTTACACGGGGTTCACAGTTCAAGGGGGAGGAAGTAAAGGTGTTTAAACTCCATTTTACAGATGAGGAAACTGAGGTTCAGAGAAGTTAAGTGACATACCCAAGGTCACACTTCAAGCAAGTAGTGGAGCAAGATTAGCACCCAGATCCTCTGACTCTCAGGCCTAACCTGTTTCCACTAGGTCCAATTGCTTCTCAGTGTAGAATCACTGCTTCTTTCAGGTTTCTCTTCCATCCTAATCATTTGGCTCATGACCTTGTCCCAAGGTGCACCCGAGGTACCCCCTATAATAATAATGATGGTATTTGTTAAGCACTTACTATGTGCCAAGCACTGTTCTAAATCCTGGGGTTTATTCAAGGTTATCAGGTTGTCCCACATGGGGCTCACAGTCGTAATCCCCATTTTACAGATGAAGTCACTGAGGCCCAGAAAATTTAAGTGATTTGCCCAAGGTGGCAGAGCCGGGATTAGAACCCACGTCCTCTGACTCCCAAGCCTGTGCTCTTTCCACTAAGCCACGTTGCTTTCAAATGCTATCTCCAAGCCAGCAAGGTGGATTTCGGAAGTGTGAATAGGATACTGCCCTCACAACCAAAACTGCTAGATTGACAGCCCAAGCTGGGAATACAGAAGGAGTCCCTTGCCCCCGTGCCCATCAAATTAGGTATGGAGGAGGGGGAGGGTAGAGATTGGATAAACTCAGGCTGAAAGTTGGAATGGCCTAGGAGCACAGGTAATAAATGCTTGCAGCCTCTGACCTACTGGGCAGTGGATCGACACTTGCAGCAATCGGCTGTGGGTCACCTCTGCCCAGAGTGTGGGATGCCCGCTCTGCCTGCACCAAGTGAGGAGCCTTGGGATGGGTGAGTGTCCCGCTGAACTCTCATGGGGCTGGAAGCTGGCTCTTCTCCATGGGTGTTTAACACCTAAATGGATTCCTCCCAAGTGGGAAGTGCTTGTGGATCAGAGCTAGCTGCCTCATCACGTGTGAACATAGAATAAGTGGATTCCTCCCGGATGGGAAGCATTTGTGGGTGGCAGCTAGCTGCCTTCCCACGTGCAAACAAAGCATAAGTAAATTCCTTCTGGATGGGACCTAGATTCGCATCAGGAAACAATGAACATTGATGTGGCTCAAGAAGTCTGTTTCCTCTCCCAGACTGGAGTAGGTATCATGGGGAACTCCCTTCTCAACATGCTTGGCTTCTCTTCATTCCTCCTGGGTTCCAAACCAAAGCCCAGAGACCTAGGTGTTTTGCCACATATGAGTAGCACGTAATTATATTCTTCTTGATAGGAAAGTTTTAATATCAGTAAGTAAAGAGCACGGGCTTTGGAGTCAGAGGTCATGGGTTCGAATCCTGACTCGGCCACTTGTCAGCTGTGTGATTTTAGGCAAGTCACTTCACTTCTCGGTGCCTTAGTTACCTCATCTGTAAAATGGGGATTAAGACTGTGAGCCCCACGTGGGACAACCTGATTCCCCTGTGTCTACCCCAGCGCTGAGAACAGTGCTCGGCACATAGTAAGCGCTTAACAAATACCAACATTATTATTATTATTATTATTAATAATCATATTCCTCCCAAAAGGGAGGTTCAATTTGCCGCATCAAAAATAGTCAAATAATTCAATTCTCCTCGTGGAATAAATTTTGTACAAGACTCAGCCTTTCTGTCCCCCGTCTCTTACTTTAAGTGACAGACTTAGTACCTCACACCCCTTACTCACCTTCCAGGCCACTATGTAACCCAAATATCCCAAACCTTATATCACAAGAAACATCCTCCAATCCAGCCCCACAGCACTTATGCTCATATCTATAATTTATTAATTGGTATTAATGTCTGTGTTCCTCTCTAGATTGTGAGCTCGTTGTGGGCAGGGATGGTGTCTATTCATGGTTATAATGTACTCTCCCAAGTGCTTAGTACAGTGCTCTGCACACAGTAAGTGCTCAATAAATATATGATTCAATGAATGAATTAATATTCATTAGCAATGGTATTTGTACACCAAGTTCAGGCTACAAGCAGCATGGCCTATTAGCCTAGTGGAAGGAGGATGATCCTGTGAGTCAGAAGACCTGGGTTCTAAACCCAGCTTCATTACTTAGCTGCTATGTGACCCTGGTCAAGTCACTTAATATCACTGGGCCTCAGTAACCCCATCTGCAAAACGGGGATTTAATACCTGTTCTCTCTCCTACTTAGACCTGGTAGCCCCATGTGGGATTTGATTATTTTCTGCCTACCTCAGCGCTTAGCAGAATGTTTGGCACAGAGTTAGAACTTAACAAATACCACAATTTTTATTATTTTACTAGAGTAAATCCAAGACAGATTATACACACATGGCTCACAGTCTAAATTGGGGAAGATCACTATCTAGAGCAATGATGGTGGACTATAAAAAAACTAAATCGAACTTGAGGCACCAGATATGGACAACTCGCTCAAGGAGTTTGGAAAGGGATGGTAGTAGGAAGATGGGGCAATAACTGGAGGAAGCTATGGGGTCAAGGGAGGTTTTTTTTAGGATAAAGGAGAAATGGGCATATTTGAAAGCAGTGAGGATTGAAGCCCTTGGACAGCAAACAGTTGAAGATAGTGTTTAGGTCCATTCTGGACATGTTACCCCACTACTCAAAAACTCTAGTGGTTTCCCATCCACCTCCACATCAAACAAAAACTCCTCACCATTGTCTTTAAAGCACTCTATCACCTTGTTCCCTACTACATCACCTTGCTTCTCTCTTGGTATAACACAGCCCACACACTTAGTTCCTCTAGTGCTAACCTTCTCACTGTGCCTTAATCTCACCTATCTGGCTGCCAACCCCTAGACCACGTTCAGCCTCTGCCCTGGAACGTCCTCCCTCTTCAAATCTGACAGACACTTACTCTGCTCCTCCCTGCCCCCACCCACAAACCAAAGCCATATTGAAAGCACTTCTCCTCCTCTTCTTCTTGAAGGCCTATTGGAGGAGGTGGGCCTTCAACAAGGCTTTGAGGTGGGGGAGAGTAATTTTTCCTCATCTCCCACTCCCTTCTGCCTTAACCTGACTAGCTTCCTTTGCTCTTCCCCCATCCCAGGCCCACAGCACTTATGTACATATATATAAATTTATTTAATGTACATATCTGTAATTTCATTTATTTGTATTGATGTCTGTGTGCCCCTTGTAGAATGTAAGCTCTTTGTGGGCAGGAAATGTATCTATTGTTGTGTTGTACTTTCCCAAGCGCTTAGTAGAGTGCTCTGCATACAGTAAGTGCTCAATAAATATGATTGAATGAATGAATGAATGAATGAATGAATAAGAGCTTGAGCACAGTTAGGGATTAATTCAACTAGCCACCTGAGCACAGTTCACTAGGACATAGTTCCACACCAGAAGCCACGCACCCTCATCTCTCACCCTTGCCCATATCCCGCTTACAACTGTAGACTCACACCCTCATACCCAAGCAGCCAGGTTGGGTTTGGGAGGATGTGTGTGAGAGAGTAGGTTGAGACTGTCCCTCATTTTATATCCTTGATTCTTTGCTCTGGTGTTCATTACAGAAACAGGAGTACTGAGCCTGAGATTGGAGTTGGGACTGTATTGTAGGAGTTGCAGCTAGTTGCAGCTAGTCATATACATTTCACTCAAATTCTTGATCCCAAAGCCAGACCCCAAACAATACAGATCTCTGACATCTGAGGCAGAAAAAATTGAGGGTCACTGGTGGAGATCCTAGATGTTAAATACAGCCTGTGGGATACTGAACTCTTTCTCTTTCACTCTAAGATATATAACTATGAGAGAGAGAGAAAATAAAGGAGAGGGCTTTGGATGGTGAAATGTTCGGAGTGAAAGGTTTAGTGCACATATTACAGCAAACTGCTTCTACCAATGTTTGGACAAAGTCATTGTGGAGAGGAACCCACTTTAAACTGAAAAGACCGGATAAATGATGAGAGACCAGATAAGAGACAAAAGAGAAGTTGCCCAGATGGACAGATCAAGGAGACCCAGCTAGCTAAATCCAGATAAGGCCACTATCTTGGTGGAATAACTTGGAGGTATGGTAAGTGGATGGATATAAGGCTAGGCTGCTTGCCAGGATAACCATTTGCAAGGTCACATTTTAGGTCAGGGAAGATCCACCCAACAATTACATGAAACAAGCCAACAAAGAAAGAAAAATATCTTTTTTTATTGGTATTTGTTAAGCACTCACAAGGTGTAAAGCACCATTCTAAGCATTGCGGTAGGTATAAGTTAAACAGGCCCTATCCCAAATGGGGCTCACAGTCAAGTGGGGTGGGGATCAGGTAGTGAATCCCCATTTTTTGATGTTGAGGAAACTGAGGCACAATACATTTAAGTGACTGTCCAAAGTCACCCAGCAGGCATGAGGCAGAGCCAGGAGTAGAATCCAGGCCCTCTGGCTCCCAGGTCCATGCTTTATCTATTAAACAACATGGCTTCCTTGTGGTTTTGGAGCCCCCATCTTTCTCCAGATGAAGCCAATGCCTGTCATTCCTAGACCACATAATCTTCCAGGAGCAAAAGCCTTTTCCTGAAATTTTCACACCCCAGATCAGGCTGAAGACAGCTCTAATGATCACTTAGCTGGAACTGTCTGTTAAGGCAGTGTGTCCCATTGCCCTCCCTGATGTCCTGTGAAATCTTAGGAAGGTACTGTCCTAACCCACTGACTTCTAGGAAGAGAAATACCTAGGAGGGTCAAGAACCTAGACTAAGGGGTAAAATCTGAAATAATTTTATTCTGAATATTACCCTTCATTTGCTGCTCCCGAAATTCCATGAGTCTGAGGCCTAAAGATGAACTAAGTGCAGGGGATAAAGTACATGGATGATATAGGTGGAAGGAAACACTGGAGTTATGAGAGTGGGGTAGTCACCAGTGATGTTGGAAAGTTCACATAAAGTACACGAATGATATAGGTGAGAGGGAACCCTGGAGTTATGAGAGTGGGGAAGCCACCAGTGATGTTGGAAGGTTCACAATTCTGCTGCTGCTGGTCGGCTCCTTCTGGGGTTGGAACAGGGGCTGAAAGGAGCCACAGTGGAGAGTTGGGTAGCTTCTCTCCTAGGCGGTGGGCCCCAGAGGTTAGGTTGGTCACTGAGGGATTGGGGCTCAGAGTACTCCTAGTCCAGGGCTGCAGCTGCCATACAGCACCAGTCTTCAAATGAATTTTGTGATTACCAAATGGCCTCTCAACCAAATACTTTGGCCCCATTTGAGGCTAATTCATTTGACCGAGGGAATCTTATTGTGGCAAGAGAGTTGGCATGCAGATGAAGTGTAAAGCTATGCCATATAGGGCTAACCATAATGGAAAGGTCAAAGCCTACGCATCAGACAAAGTCGATTCACCTGTGATGGACAGCTGTGGCATGGGAAAGAGTCAAAGGCAAGTGACGAAATTATCAAAATATTGATCACAGACAACACCAGAGACTCAAGGTTTTACTGTGGGGAAGAAAGCAACAGTAAAAAGCAGTATGGTGTAGTAAATAGAGCACAGACCTGCAAGTCAGAAGGTCATGGGTTCTAATCCTGGCTCTGTCACTTATCTGCTTGGTGACCTTGGGCAAGCCACTTTACTTCTCTGGGCCTCAGCTAACTCATCTGTAGAATGGGGAATTGAGATTGAGAGCTCCACACGGGACAGGGACCTTATTCAACCAAATTTGCTTGTATCCACCTAAGAACGGCACCTGGCACATAGTAAGTACTTAACAAATACCATCATTAATTAAACCACTTCCATATCTTTACCAAGAAAACTGTATGGATACAGACACCACAATGACTTGATGACAGAAGATGGAACATTCTGAAGAGGGTGTGTCCATGGAGTCGCTCTGGGTCAGAAACTGGCTGTCAAAATAAGCACCTCCAAAGAGTAATTGGATCATATGCGGCTCTCTTAGTTGTCCTTCCTCCTTGGATGCACAAATCCTGGAGGGGCCTTTTCTCCCTTGTATCCCTTTGCTGCCGGGGCAGATTTGTTCCTTGGACCCTTAAGAGCTAACTGAAGCACTACCCCAGCTGCACAAAAATGTTAGAACACTATAGGATTTCTAATACTCAAATCGAAAGGGTCTTTAACAAGTGAATTGGTCAATATGAAATAATTCCTATAGAAAATGCCTTGACCTTTCCTCACCATCATCAATATTATTCCTTGAGTGCTTACTATGTTCAGAGCACTGTACTAAGCACTTGGGAATGTATAATACAAGAGTTGGCAGACACATTCTCTGCTCACAGTGAGCTTATATTTCCCACATTTCCCTTCCCCAGCACTCTACGTTTCCTGTGTGCAACATGCTGTCTGGTTCTGTACCCCTCAGACTCTCAAGGAATCCCAGGTCTCAGGTCCACCCTCTCCTGATTCTCTGAGACCAGAGCCAAAGGCCTTCCGAGCCACATGATCATTTTCCTGCCTCTCAGATAGTTTCCTGAATCCTAAGGGACCTCTTAAATGCTTCTCATAACCCCTCTCTCCCCGGGATTGTTCAGATTTTTTTGGATGCAGGCTTTCAAAGTGTAGTTAGAGTTTACAGGTTGGGGGGGCGGCTAGTTCTCATTGGGAACCCCTCTTTCCCTTTCCCTTCTCTCCCTCACCTTCTTCTAAGAAGTTCCATTCGTTCTGAGAAAAGGTCGCAAAAAAATGAGGCAAATGTTAATATTAAGAAATATTTTACTTGATTGTTTAGTTTATACATTTATCTAAGTAAATAAGTGATGGTTTCAATTTAGAATAGATCTTGGAAGCTAATGGCAATTTGGAGCAATATCCTCCACTTCAGATCAAATCCTTCACGATGAAACTTTGAGGGGGTGAAATCCTTCAAAGATATGACAAAGTCTGCCCTTTCCAATGTCTTATGTTTTATGTTTTCGAAACTGGAATTACCAGGTTGCCCGATGTGGCGAGATGGGGGCGGCGCTGGGGAAGAGAGGGAGGAGATACCTTCCGTGAACTATGGGAAGAAGGAAGCCAGATAGAACGCGGGCTGGGGCGGTGAGGGGAAGGGGACGTGTTTCCTCCGAAATCAAAGTGTGTATAAGTTAACCTCGAACTGAACTTCGCGGAAGGGAGAATCATAGTTTAGGTGTCCGCAGCCAGGGCTCCGCCAGCTCCTCTGGGTGTTTCATGCTACCTCAGATCCGTCTCTGCACTCGTCAGCCCGGAGAGGGCAAAGCATTGAGGGTGGGGTGAGAGCCGGAGCTTGCGGAGAGAACAGGACTCTTTTCCCCAGTTCACGGGGGGGGGGAAACAGGAACGGAGAAGGTAAGGGACTTGCCCAAGATCACACAACAGGAATGAGGTATAAGTGGAACTGCAACCCGGGTCTGCTGAGTCCCAGTGTCGTGCTCTTTCCAACAGGTCACGCCAAGTCCTGAATATCCCACCCCACAGACACAGTTACTAATTGCATGCCCGTGGAGACACGGGGGCATGCGTTCCAGTCGCGAGTCAATGATACTGTGTTTTCAAGCATTGGAAGCGGTGGGATTTCTGAATCCCGCTGGGCTGGTAACAGGGCATGGAATTGGAGATTTAGAAGGAATCGCTCTTACCAATCCGTTTTAAGCGGAGCACGTGCAGTGGGTCACGGGAGACTTCATCCTAAGAACAGTCCAGAGACAAAAGCAAACTTTGAAGCAGGCTTAGCGTTGAGAGACCCTGAAAATAACAACACCCTGCATCTCCATGGGATCACGCTTATACATGAGGTACGGTGAGCTATCTCATAACAACCCTTCTCCATCCCCATCTCCCTTCCTGACCCCTAAAAACTCAGTCCATGTTGCGACCAGCCTCCATCCCCTGCTTTCCCTTTCAGTGTCTTGAGTTTGAGGGTCACAAAGACATCTCTCTTCTTCTACCTCAGGGTGAAGTGCATGGCCCCCTCCCGCCCTCAGGCTCCATTCACCTCTTGCCGCTCCACTCACGCTTCCTCCTCCTTCTCTGCGATTGAGATTCGGCTGCTGCCAGGGACAGACTTTCTGGCATATTAACTCACCTGGACAGACTTTGTCGCCTTCTTCTGGACCGTAGCCATTTCTCGATATTTCCTTCTGGTGCTCTGAAACCAGGCTGTAACCTGGATGAGAAAACAGACAGAAAATCAGTTCAGTTTGAGTCGTGTGTGTGTGTGTGTGTGTGTGTGTGTAGGAAGACAGGGAGGTTTGGGGACGGGGCGGGAGCAAACCTATCTGATTCCCTACAGAGGAAATATTTGGCCTCATCTTGTAAAACGGAGATGTGATTCAGATTCCTGGGAGGTGATGAGCAACCACATCTCCAGCCCACGACTGCTCTTCAAGCCAGTTCAGCACAGGCGCTTGTGTGGTCAGATGCAATGGATGATATGGTGAGTGAAATGGGGAGAGGAGCTGAATGGGAGAGTGAAAGAAAAACATCTTGAAAGGTAGATGGGTGTGGGATGTGGGCAGAAGGGTTAAGGAACCTCATTTCTGTTTAAATGACTGATTTTTGGTACCATACTCGTTCCCTCCCCCTCCACTGTTCAGCTGTGCACTCCTCTAGACCTCTACCTGAAGGAACTCAAGCCCACAAAAAAGTTGGTTTCTTACCTGTGGAACGGATATCGCCAAATCTCCGGCCAGTCTTACTGCTTCAGGGGTCCTGACCCGATGCTTCATTTTAAATGTCATCCACAAGGTTTCCATGATGGATTTGCTCACAGGACGATTCTGGGAGGTTTTGTGGACCACCACCCTGTCCATCTTCCTCTTGGCTACGTTCCTTTCCTTTCCTTCCTCCTCTTTCTTTTCCATTTCATTACCTTCGTCGTTATTCCTAGCAATGCTGATGAGTCCAGAGGAAGACCCGGACCCATGTGTCTGATCAAGAGGTGCCATTCGTGGTTCCAGAAGGCAAGAAGGGGCTATTAGAGATAGAAAACGAACAGTAAGCAGAAGACTCGAGAAACGCCTGATATGCAATACCGCCGGGCTATGCCCCTTCCCCAGGACCCAGCTCTCACCAGGATCGATACATCCCTTCACCCTGGATTCACCCAGTATGCACAGCTACATCCATCCCTCTCTAGAGATGTGGTGAGATAAACTTTTCTGTCATACTACCTGAACTTTGAGAGGTGCTCCTTATTGGGGGATCACGTCCCATGGTCTGGGTGTATTTCTCGTACCAAGATCGTTCAATCTCTTCGTCCCCTTCACATAGCGGTAGTATTGCGGAGGACACCATGTCCACTTCCACCGCAGAGATCTTTGGATAAGCCTTTACAAAGCTCCAGAACAAGGATTCCTGGGATGCGATGGTTTCTGGCAACAGGAGAACTCTGCAGGAGAAAAGAACGGAGAACATTCAGCCCAGGAGTTTTGCCCCATCGTCGCCACGCCTGCCTGTCGAGCCCTTCAGAAGCGGTAAATGAAGGGAAGCGGGCAACCTTTGCTTTGGGAGCCGAATTGGCTTACAGCCTTCTTTGGAGTGCCCCAGAGGACACAGTCGATCTGGGATGGACGTTTTCTACGGATTGATTGCTCCGTGACGAAGACCAGCCAAATCAGTTTGCTCTGCTTCCCGCCGCCTTTTCTCAAGGGCCCAGAAGGGGAAGCTCTACTCCTGCTGTGTTGGCTCCAATTTAGCACTTCCCCTATCTCCACGCGTTATGTCACGTTCTGCCTAGCTGGTGTGAGTGCGCTACTTGGTACCTCAGCTGATAAGAGAGACTTGGCTCTTGAAGAGCGATCAAGGGCGGGGTGCAGGCCCATCTCACTCCGGGGCAAGAGTTCACACTCTCACTGCCAATCCATTAGAAAGGTTAACATTTCAATGCAAAGTGATCCCTTACAGTTAATCAATCAATTCTTGTTAATGAGTTGAGAGTGAAATGAGTGCTGACTACCCCCTGACTGAATTATCCCCGTGCCTGTCGTTGGCGGAATGAGCCTCCCACGCAGAAAATTCTTGGGACAATAGTAGCACAACAGAACTCAAGCAGGAAAATGACGGAGCAGGCCCATCACTACGGCTATCTTACTGGTACAGGCTCTTATAATATCCCGGCTGGATTATTGTATCAGCCTTCTCTCTGATCTCCCTTCCTCCTGTCTCTCCCAGCTCAGAGCCCAGCATCCCCTGGCCCTTCCCCGCCCAGTCCGGCATCCCCTGGGCCATGGGGGAGTAGTGAGGAGTTTCAGCTCAACCGGAATGAGGGCAAACAAACAGCATCAGTGGCTTGCGCCCGGTGCAGGAAAAGGGACTCAGCGAGCCGGCGGAATTGGGGGTGGAGTGGTGGAGGTGGAGAGAGGGTTAAATGTCAGTTCACACACGACACCCAGATCCCCAGCTGCCAAGGCAGCGGTCGGGGAGCGCTGCCCATGTGTAGGCCTGGGACAGGCAGCGCAGCAGGAAGAGACCACGAGCTGCCATACCCTTCCCCTTCTCCACTCAGATGGAAACCCAGAATCAAGGCCCACTTCAGCCCCTTCTCCCCTCCCTACGTGCCTTGGATTTGAGCGGTGGGCAGAGCTCCACCCGGCCCTCCTTCCTGGCTGGCTTTCTCTCCCTCTCCCACTCCCCAGAGCTCACCCAAATGGGTGCGGGGACCAGGCCTCAGCTCCATCCCAGTTCACCCACTCACTAACTTGCACGTAGTCTACAGGAGCCAGGACTGGAAAAGAGAAGCATTGACATCACCCTGAAGTCACAGGCCCGGATGCAAAACCCAGAGGCCTAAATCGGGTTTTTGTTTTGTTTTTGTCTGTCTGTCTCCCCCGATCAGACTATAAGCCCGTCAAAGGGCAGGGAAGGCATCTGTTACCCATTTGTACATTCCAAGTGCTTAGCAAGCGCTCAATAAAAACTATTGAATGAATGAATGAATGCACTCGACAGAGGAACATGGGACGCCTTTAATACATAATTTCCCATCAGGAAAGCTCCAACCCGAAAAACATCTTCAGGATTCTCCCCACATGTCCAATCAGTCCCCCAAACCCGCCGGTCTCATGTTCACAACATCGCCAAGATCCGCCCAGACGACACTCGTTTCACACCTCCCTCTTTCGCCCCTTTCTGTCAATCCGCAGAGTTGACACTTTGTTGCCTCAATCTCCGGCCACCAGGGGCGTGGGGCGATTTCGTGGGAGGAAGAGCCAATGCTGATCCGAGGAATTCGTGGTGACACCCTATTTAAATGTCGCAGGCTCGCTCGTCCCTGCCTGGTCCAGACGCAACCTCAGCCCAGAGGGGATACGACGCTGCCGGCCAACTGCTTCGCCGTCCGCTCGGATCTCGCTCCCTCCCTGTTGCAGGATGCGCGGCCCCGCCAGCCCCTTACCCAGCTCCGCGCGGAGCCATGGGAAGGGGTCTCGGCCCCTCGGAAACAAGAAGACTGGACGGGGAAGCCCTAGCCGAGGGCTCTCCAGGAAGGCCTCGCTAGACAGCCCCGCTCAGGATAGTACGGGTTCGCCCTCACAGAGTGGGGTCCTCTCTACTGGGATCCAGGAGAAACGGAAACTGGGTCCGGGGCCCTCCCCGGGGCTGGAGAGAGATCGGCCCGGTTCTTTTCTCTTTCCTTCCAGCTGCGATGAGGATGCCACCCAGACTGCCAAGCGCCGCTGTATCCGGGTCTCTCCGCTGGCTGCAGGTAAAGTCCCTCTTTCTCTTTTTCTCCCGCTCGCATCCTTTCTTTTCCCGCTATTTCCCCAGGTTCCTCTCCTGCCATCCCACTCACTCCTTCTCGTGAAGCCCACCCTTTTCTCCCTGACATGGCTGCGGGACCTCAGGACTGCCTCTCCGACTCTCCCCTTCTTTATCTGCTGCTATTTGGGAACCCTGTTTCGGCGGTGACCCTGGCCGCGTGTCTATTTCGCTTTCTCTCCGCCTGCTCCCGAGTTCTTTCCTCTGCGACCCTCAAGGCCAAACTTTCCCTTTCAGATTCTTCCTGCTTATCCGGGTCCCAGGCCTGTGCCCGGGCTGCCCCTGAGATGTGATCCTGACTCCTTTCCTCAGGGCCTACCCCTTACCTCATCGTTTGTCCTAGACCGCACAAGCTCCATCTGCACCTAAACGCATTCCCCCACCCCCTGTTGAACTCCTCCGGGTTTTCCACCTTGGCCCCCAAGCTTTCCTTCTTCCTGCCACGTCTTGATGGGCAAGGATTTTGAGGATTTGGGGGAACTCCTGTCTCTCTCGCCACCATTACCTGTGTTTGTTTCCCTACAGATGGCAGGAAGCTCGTGACCTCCATTTCCAAGAAGCCTGGCTCAACCCCGTCCATCAGAAGCCCAGTGCCATTCCAGGTGAGTCCTTTCTTTCTCCATGGGGTTCCCCCTAGTGTCGAAGGCTTGGCACGGTAGCTATACCCGCAGGTCAGGTGACCGCGGCCGAAAGTTGGGGGTAGGATTCAAAGGCGGGGTGGGTGGCGGGGGGAGGGCGGGGGGCGCGCCTCTTGGGCACGGGTCCTGCGAGATGTCAATAGTCCTTAGGGATTCAGTCCCCAAACAAAACAAACCAAACAGTGGGAAGATCAGCGTGGCTAGGTTTTCCCCAACGCATTGCCGAGTAGCCGTATCTTTTTCACTGCAATAGGTATCGGGGGGCGGGGGTGGGGGCGGCGGCATTTGGCCAGAAGACCTTCCCGCCCCTACCTCCTTTGAGAAGACTCTAAAGGTACGTCGCTAGGATTGAAAGAAGAAGCATTTGCTTTCTCTTTGCTAATAACAAGATCTTCTGTGTCCCCTTCCTCCAGGTCCTGCTGGATGGTGAACCCATCACCGTGAATGAGCTGGAGATGGCCTTCCAGAGATTCTTTGGTTCCCAGCGGTCAGGGCTGGAGGTCCCGACACTGAAGTGGGTGGATGGCTCCGTCCTGAAGTCAGACCAGGAGGCCAATCCCCACCTCTCCTCCCTCGCAGCGCAGGCCAGAGGCAGGTCAAATCCACTGAGCGACAATGAGGACTTCTGCCTCATGTCTGCGGTCTCCTCGCTCCGAGCCATCTCCATCCACAAGCTGCAGCTCCCGCGGATTCCCCGAAGAGCCTCGGTCCGACCGAGGGCTCGTCGCCGCCTGTGCTGGGACTCCTGAAGATTCGCTCCTGTCCTTCAGTTGTCGCCAGAGGCTGGGACAGGCTGGTGCAGCCTGGAGATTTCCACCATCACTGATGGTCTGCGAGGGGCGCGGACCTAGTCACGCACATAGAGAGCTAAGGCCCTATTCGCCCTCTCTCCCACCCTGCCAGCCTTGGTGTCCTTGGAGACGTGGGTCCTCAGACGCAAAAGCGCTGGTGATCCCTGTCTCCGTAGAAGGGCACTGCTACAACCTGCCCAGTTCCTGAGAGCGGTGGGCGTCACTTACCCGAACTGTGTTGGGGGTGCCGCTGGGCAGAGCCCAGCATCCCCCTGCCCTCCCCCGCCCAGTCCTGCGTCCCCTGGGCCTTGGGGGAGTAGTGAGGAGTTTCAGCTCAACGGGAATGAGGGCAAACAAACAGCGTCAGCGGCCTGCGTCCGGTCCAGGGAAAGGGGCTCGGCGAGCGGGAGGGAGTGGGGGTGGAGTGGTGGAGGCGTGGAGAGGGTTGAAGGCCAGTTTCCACGCGACACCCAGATCTCCGGCTGTCATGGCAGTGGTCGGGGAGCGCTGCCCGTGTGTAGGCCTGGGACATGCAGCGCAGCAGGGAGAGAGCTCGAGCTGCCATACCCTTCCCCCTCTGCACTCAGATGGGAACCCAGAGCCCAGAGCCCAGAGCCCAGCCCCACTTCAGCCCCTTCTCCCCGTCCCCACGTGCCTTGGATTCGAGCAGTGGGCAGAGCTCCTCCTGCCTGGCTGGCTTTCTCTCCTTCTCCCTCTCCCCAGAGCTCACCCAAGTGGGTACGGGGACCAGGCCTGAGCCCTCCCCCTGCACGTGGAAGTCCCGTGGGACGCTCGAGCCAGCTCCCCGCCCCTCCCCAGCACCCAGGATCCCGAAACCGGCCACGTGGTAATGGAGACCCCAAGATAGAGGGTCACGGCATGGCCACCAGGGACCGTGACCCAGGGGGCGATGACTCGAGGCTGGGAGACAGTATCCTGGACTAGGCCCGGAAGCCAGTGGAAGCACGGGGCCCACCTCCAGCTTCTTTTTGGAAACCATTTGGATCCCTTTCGCACCTTCCTTCTCTCTTTCTGCAGCCTTACCTTCACACCTGGGGATTTCAACTTCCACACCGCCTCCTATCGCTTCGCAATTCCACTGACCTCGTGCTCCATCCCACCTCACCCACTCACTAACTTGCACGTACTCTACAGGAGCCAGGGCTGGAAAGAGAAGCACTGAAATCACCCTGAAGTCACCGGCCCGGATCCAAAACCCAGACGCCCAAAGATTGACGACTCTTTTCTGCTAGGTATTGCTGGTTACTCAACGAGCAGGTGTCAGTACTGAATAAAGGAAGTGAAGTAGGTTGACCATCTGAATAACCTATTCTCATGGAGAGTTATTTATTTGGAGTTTTGCAGGAACAGAGCACGAGTCAGCCCCGCAGAGCCAAAATGACCATGAGGAAAGAGCGGAACGTCCCACCGAGATTGAACTTTGGATCGCTCAACCCAGAGATCGGAGGGCTAGACATTTCCCAACTCCCTCTCCTTTCCGCCTTTCTGAGCCTCTACACACTCGTGATGTTCCATCTCCTCTGCAACCGACTGCTTCCTTTTCCCTTCTCCTGGAGCCGGGACGCGGGCGGAAGAATGTCACGATCGTTAACACTGTCCTCGGCGGCTTCATGCCAAAGGAATTTCCCTCTGCTGGGGAGTCTGAGGGCCACCGAGTACACTCACAAGGGGAACCCAACTCGCAACCCACCCCGGACATCCTCAGGGCTCCCTCCGCCGCCTCAGAGACATTTGGACATGAGCCCTTTCCTCTCCATCCAAACTGCTACCTTCGTCAATAATAATAATAATGATAAAGGGGCTATTTGTTAAGCCCCCACTATGTCCCCTGCACTAGGGGAGTGCGGGGCGGGGGGGGGGGAGGAGGGGATACAGGGCGATCAGATTGTCCCACGTGAGGTTCACAGTCCTAATTCCCGATGAGCTGACTGAGGTACCGAGATGTTAACTGACTTACCCAAAGTCACACAGCGGACAGGTGGCAGGGCTGGGATTAGAACCCATGACCTCTGATAGATCTCCTAAGCCCGTAATCTTTCCACTGAGACACGCTGTAGTCACTCATCATATCCTGACTGGATGACCACATTTGCATTCTATCTGATCTCCCATTCTCCTGTCTCTCCCCACTTCAGTCTGTACTTCACTCTGCTGCCCGGAATATCCTTCTAAGGAAACGCTGTCGGCATGTCACCCCTTTCTCCCCGCCCCCCTTCCTCAAAAAACCTCCAGCGGTGACCTGTCCATCTTCCTATCAAGCAAATAATCCTCACTCTTGGCTTCCAAGTTCTCCATCACCGTGCCCCCTCCAACCTCACCACCCTTCTCTCTTTCGACAGCCCAGCCCAGACCACACACTCACCACACCTCTGATGCTTTGCCCCCTCACTTTTTCTCGTTCACGCCTGTCCCTCCGTCGGCCCCTGTACCACGTCCTACCTCTGCCCTGGCATGCCCTCCGTCCTCACATCCGCCAAACTAGCACACTTTCCCCCCATCCTCCCTCGCCCTTCACAGCCCTACTGAAAGCTCAGCTCCTCCAGGAGCCCTTCCCACCCTGAGTCCTCCCTTTCCCTCTGTTCCTCTTCCTTCCCTCCCCATCGCCCGGACACCCTCCCTCGGCTCTAGCCCCCACCCTTCCTCGCCCAACAGCACTCACGCATAGATACACCTGTTTAGTATTCGATTAATTTTATCAATGATGTCTATAGAGCCATAATTCCATTTATTTATGTTGATGCAAGTTTTTTTTGGATTCGTTTTGCTGTTTGTCTACACCCACCCCCCCGTCCCCTCCTAGACTCTTAGCCCGTTGTTGAGTAGGGATTATCTCTAATTGCACCCGAATTGTACTTCCCAAGTGCTCAGTACAGTCCTCTGCTAACAGTAAGCACTCAGTATATAAGAAGGAAGGATTGAAGGAATGAACGAATGAACAAACGAACGAATGAACAGTGCTGGGTCAAGCCGCGGTAACTCACTTTTCCAGAGGGCAGAGCAAGATCCGGCTCCCCACCCTGCCGTCCACCTTGCGGCCCGTTTTCCCAGAGTTGCTTTTTCTCAAATGTTATCAGTTTGTCTCCTGCTCCACAGCACAGTGTTATATACCCTCTAAAAAACGCCTCTCCTCTCTACTTCGCCTTCTGCAAAGTGGCCGCATTACCTCTCCGGATAATACGCGGAACTCACGGGGTGGATCAGCTTCATTAAATTTAGAAAATATGTATTTATATATAATATATACACTGCACCTGTCTCCTGCTCCACAGCACAGTGTTATATTCCCTACTATAAAAAGTCTCTCCTCTCGACTTTCCTTTCTGCAAAGTGGTTGCATTACCTCTCCGCACACAGAGTGAATATGCTCAGCTCCTCCAGGAGGCCTTCCCAGATTGAGCCCTCTCTTTCCCTCTGTTCCCTCCCCATCGCTCGGACACCCTGGGATAGAGCTCTCTAGAGCTCACTTATTCTACACCTCTCATATCTCTTCACCGTGCCAGATTAGAGTGAAGCTCAACAGGGTGTTGTATGCAGTCGGATTCCTCTTGTCCGCACCAGTTCTAAATCAGCTGCTAGGCGCCGGGCGAGGCGGGGCACCGCGGGGCCAGGGCCCGGCGGGGGAGACCCCGGGAAAACGGACCCCTGTGCCAAGGTGGACCTGGACACCTGCTACCCCAAGGTCAAAATGCCATCGGTGACGTAACCTCTCTGGCCAGAGGGCGGGGCGGGACGGGAAGATAGATGCCCCTCCCCTCCGTGCCCACCCAATTAGGTATGGAAGGGGAGGGAGCGGAAGGGGCGGAGATTGAACAGGAAGGAAGTTGGTACCACCCAAACCACGGGTAATGTATACTTGTGGCCTGTGGTGCTCTGGTCTCTCTTGGAGGACCACAGCGGTAGCAACAGTCACCCACGTGTCTTTCCTTTCCCAGAGCACCAGACGCCCATTCTGCCACCAGGACCATCGCACAGAGTCAGGGGTCACGGGACGGGTGAGTGTAACGCATAACTGGGTTTAATGCATAGGTGGGTAACGTATAAGTAAGTGTAACACATATGTGAGCTTATTGCATAAGTGGGTAATGTATAAGTGAGTAGATTGAACGTTTAAGTGGATTCCCCCCTAGCTAGCCGCCTCACCACGTGCAAGGAGCGCATACGTGAACTTAACGCATAGGTGGGTTTTAACGTACAAGTGGGGCTAACGTATAAGTGGGTTTTAACATGCAAGTGGGTTTAACGCTTAAGTGGGTTCCTCCTGAGTGGGTGCACACATGGTGGGAACTAGCCGCCTCACCACGTTGTGAGTAAACCATAAGCGAGCTCTTCCTGGGCGGGCCCTGGTGTCTGCCCACACGCGAGTAACATACCAGTGTCTTCCTCCGGTTAGGGAAGCTCTAACACCATATTCCTCCCAAAGGGGAAGCTTTAACACCATATTCTCCCATATTCCCCTCCCCGCCACCCCCCCGAAAAGGGAAGGCCGATTGTCGCGTTTAAGTAATTAATTAATTCAATTGGCCCCGCGGAATAAATTCTTTACAAAACACAGGTTTTCCATCCCCGGCCTCTCTCTCTTGCCGCGCCGATTCGGAGAGAACCTGTCTCCGGCTACGGGTAACAACCCCCCACCCCTCATCCCCTCCAAGGGGGCCCCACCCCATCCCCCTTCCTCACCCGACTCTCTTCCAACCTCGTCCGCCCCCCCCCCCTTCCATCAGCACATCGCTTCTGGAAGAGCGGAGGTGGGGGGGTAAGGGGAAGAGGTGGGATGGGCCGAGAAAGGGGGGGAGGGGGGAAGGGAGACGGACCCGAGGTCGGGGGGAAGGGAAAAGGGGGAATCCCCCGGGTGCCCCAGGCTCGGCCGCTACCTCCCCCGCAGCAGGTGTGATCCACAGGAATGGAGCGGCTCGCCTCCAGAGTCGGTGCCGCTGCCGACCCACGGGAACCCCCCCGTGGGAACCCCGGGGGCACATTCAATCAGTCATTCATGCATTCAATAATATTTATTGAGCGCTTACTATGTGCAGAGCACTGTACTAAGCGCTTCGAATGTATAATTAGACAACATTAGAGACAATTCCTGCCCAAAAACGTGTTCACAGTCTAAATGGAGGAGGCAGACAGTAAAGCAAAGCAGAACAAAACAAAACAAGACATCATCAAGATAGATATACACCTCATGAACAAAATAAATAGGGTAATAAATAATAGGAACAAATGAGCACAGTGCTGAGGGGAGGGGAATGGGGAAGAGCAGAGGGCGGGAGGAGGGGAAGGGGAGGGGAGGAGGAGCAGAGGGAACGGCCATGCCTCTGACCCCTGTTCAGGCCGGCCCTCCCTTTCCCTCTGCTCCTCCTCCTCTCCCCATTCCCCCTACTCCCTCCCTCCTGTTCTCCCCACCTTCCTACTTCCCACAGCACGTGCCTATCTCTATAGATTATTGATTGCTCTATTTTGTTCATGATGTGTATTTCCCTTCTCCTCCTCCTCCCACCCACCCCTCACACCACCCCTCCTGCCTCCCAACCCCCCCACCAGGAGGGGGGACGGGGAAAGGAAGGGGCGACAGAAAGGGATGGGGGAAAGAAGAGAGGACGGAAGGGATGGGAGAGGAGGAGAGGAGGCGCGAGGGCCAGGAAACCCGGGAGGGGATCCAAATGGGGACGAGGGTGAGGTGGGAGAAGAGAGAAGGAGAGCGGGAGTGGGGGCACGGGGAAGGGGGGAGACGGGGAGAAAGAGCGGTTGGCGGCGGCGCGGGAAGAGACCCCGGGGGCGGGGGGAGCAGCGGCGCCCAGCACCGCTTCTCGCCCCAGCCCGACGGACCCAGCCAATCCTCAGAGCCAATCCTTATCCCGAAGTTACAGATCCGCCTTGTCGACTTCCCTTACCTACATTGTTCCAACACGCCAGAGGCTGTTCACCTTGGAGACCTACTGCGGCTATGGGTACGGCCCGGCGCGAGATTTACACCTTTTCCCCCGGATTTTCAAGGGCCAGCGAGAGCTCACCAGACGCTGCCAGAACGGCGACGCTTTCCAAGGCGAAGGCCCCTCTCTCGGGGCGAACCCATTCCAGGGCGCCCTGCCCTTCAGCGTGGCTCAGTGAAAAGAGCCAGGACTTGGGAGTCAGAGGTCATGGGTTTGAATCCCGGCTCCGCCGCTTGTCAGCTGTGTGACTTTTGGCAAGTCACTTCACTTCTCTGTGCCTCAGTTACCTCATCTGTAAAATGGGGATTAAACCTGTGAGCCTCACGTGGGACAACCTGATCCCCTTGTATTCCCCCAGCGCTTAGAACAGTGCTTTGCACAAAGTAAGTGCTTAACTCATACCAACATTAATATTATTATCATTATTATTATTATTATTAAAAGGCAACTCTCCCCGGGGCTCCTGCCGACTTCTCCGGGATCGTTTGCGTTACCGCACTGGACGCCTCGCGGCGCCCATCTCCGCCACTCCGGATTCGGGGATCTGAACCCGACTCCCTTTCGATCGGCTGAGGGCAACGGAGGCCATCGCCCGTCCCTTCGGAACGGCGCTCGCCAACTCTCAGGACTGACTGACCCATGCTCAACTGCTGTTCACATGGAACCCTTCTCCACTTCGGCCTTCAAAGCTCTCGTTTGAATATTTGCTACTACCACCAAGATCTGCACCTGCGGCGGCTCCACCCGGGCCCGCGCCCTAGGCTTCAAGGCGCACCGCAGCGGCCCTCCTACTCGTCGCGGCCTAGCCCCCGCCAAAAGAAGGGAAGGCAGAAAAAAAAAGAGAGAAGAAAAAAGTGGGGGGGGGATGGACTCGTGCGCCGGAGCACCTCGGGTTTTTTTCTCTTTTCATCTCTTTTTTTTTTTTTCTAATTTCCCAAGCTTTTCCTTGGTAGTGCCAGTGACGACCGGATATAATAATGTTGGTATTTGTTAAGCGCTTACTATGTGCAGAGCACTGTTCTAAGCACTGGGGTAGACACAGGGGAATAGGGTTGTCCCACGTGGGGCTCACAGTCTTAATCCCCATTTTACAGATGAGGTAACTGAGGCACAGAGGAGTGAAGTGACAGTCACACAGCTGACAAGTGGCAGAGCTGGGATTCGAACTCATGACCTCTGACTCCAAAGCCCGGGCTCTTTCCACTGAGCCACGCTGCTTCTCTATGGGCCCGACGCTCCAGCGCCATCCATTTTCAGGGCTAGTTGATTCGGCAGGTGAGTTGTTACACACTCCATAGCGGATTCCGACTTCCACGGCCACCGTCCTGCCGTCTATATCAACCAACACCTTTTCTGGGGTCTGATGAGCGTCGTCGTCGGTTCCTGAACCCGGCCTTCGGGTCATCCCACAGCGCCAGTTCTGCTTACCAAAAATGGCCCATTAGGTGGCACATTCCATGCCCGGCTCCAAGCCAGCGAGCTGGGGTTCTGACCCATTTAAAGTTTGAGAATAGGTTGGAGCCTGGATTCGAACTCAGGATCTCTGACTCCAAAGCCCATGCTATTTCGACTGAGCCACTCTGCACCCTCGGGGCATCTCGGGGCAGAGGGCGGTGGGGCAGGGAGAGGGAGGGAGAGCGAAAGGCCGTCCCTCCATACACACACCCACACCACACCCCGTCCCCTCCCCAACAAACAAGCCCACTGGGATTCCACCTCAGCCGGCACACGCCGGCCCTCGCCTTCATCGCGCCATTGAGCCCCTGACTCGCACACGTGTTAGACTCTTTGGTCCGTATTTCAAGACGGGTGGTTGGCCGACATCGCCACAGACCCCAGGCGCCCCCTCCTCCCAAGCGGGGCGGGGAGGGGGAGAAGGCGGGGGGAGGGGGCGACTGAAGCCCCCCATTGGGGAAACCCAGGGGCGTGACGCGGTCGGGGTGCACCGAGGACAGTTTCCGCCCTGGCTTGGGACAAAAAAAGTCGCTCCGGGGGCGGGGCGGCCCGTCTCCCTCCTCCCGTCCTCCCCCCCTCCCTGCCACCTCCAATCTCTTCTCCAACTCCCACCCACAGCCCCCTCTCTCCCAAAGGGAAAGAAAGAGGGGATGGATGGGGGGGCAGAGATAAGGGGCGGGGAGGCAGGGAGACAGAAACCTCTCAACGGTTTCACGCCCTCTTGAACTCTCTCTTCAAAGTTCTTTTCAACTTTCCCTTACGGTACTTGTTGACTATCGGTCTCGTGCCGGTATTTAGCCTTAGCTGGAGTTTCCCCCCTGCTCTGGGCTGCATTCCCGCGCGTCGGGGTCCACTACCGGCCTCGCACCGTCCACAGAATGTGCCTCCATCAGCAGAAGGACTTGGGCGGGCGGACACACACACACACGAGCGGCAGCGGGGAGTGTGTCTTCCGGACGCCACAGATCCCGCGCCCCACCGCGGGGCGAGCATTCGGCACTGGGCTCTTCCCTTAGAGCTCTTAGAGAAGCAGCGTGGCTCAGTGGAAAGAGCATGGGCTTTGGAGTCAGAGGTCATGAGTTTGAATCCCAGCTCTACCACTTGTCAGCTGTGTGACTGTGGGCAAGTCACCTAACTTCTCTGGGCCTCAGTTACCTCATCTGTAAAATGGGGATTAAGATTGTGAGCCCCATGTGGGCTAAGCTGATTCCCCCGTGTCTCCCCCAGCGCTTAGAACAGTGCTCTGTACATAGTAAGCGCTTAACAAATACCAACATTATTATTATTATTATTATTCCCTCTTCTCTCGCCGTTACTGAGGGAATCTCGCTTAATTTCTTTTCCTCCACTGACTAATATGCTTAAATTCAGGGGGTCGCCACGTCTGCTCCGAGGTTAGATTCGGAAAAAAAAACAAAACCTCCGGCGTTGGTGGGGGGAGCAGGGAGTCCAGAGTCCCGTTCCCCCGGCCACCCCCCGCGCGCGGTGGAGCCCAGCGGGCCCGAGCCCCTTCCGCCCCCTGGGGGGAGCGCCCCCTAACGTCCACAGGGAGAACCCTCCTGCCGGGGGACGGGGCGGGGGCGGGGGAAGGGGACACGAACAGGCTTTTTAGTCCGGAGCGGGCGGTCAGAGCGACAGCGCCCTGGGACACGTGCCCAGACTCGCTTGTCCCCTCCTCTATCGGAGAGAAATTACGGTATTTTTTAAGCGCTTACGAAGTGCTGAGCACTGTTCTAAGCGCTGGGGGGACATACAGGGTCTATCTCGGATCGCCTAACGCATCCAGCCTCAAGGCCCCGACTTCCCCCGCCCCATCTGACTCATCGGGGTTGGGGGGGGGGGCACGGCGACGGTAGGGGTTTGAGGGGACGGACGAAAAGGGACACCGGTCAGAACCTGCAGGCGGGATCACCTAGCGCTGCACAGTTTTAGATCCCCACGGGACCGATCGAGCATTCACACCGACGATGTGCATTCGGGCCCGAGGAGGTCTACACTTAGGGAGACGAAGGACTAAAGCGAGCCTTGCGAGAGGGAACCCCCAGCCGCGCCCCACTCCCACACCCAACCCCATGAGTGTTTGGACTGAGCCCATCACTGGGCAGGGATTTTCTCTATCTGTTGCCGAGTTGTACATTCCAAGCGCTTAGTACAGTGCTCTGCACATAGTAAGCGCTCAATAAATACTACTAAATGAAAGGGGGGCCGCAGAGGAGGGAGGAGAGCTCAGCTAAGAGCATCGAGGGGGCGCCGAGAGGGCAGGGGCGGGGACAGGCGGTGGCTCGCCTCGCGGCGGACCGCCAGCTCGATCCCAAGATCCAACTACGAGCTTTTTAACTGCAGCAACTTTAAGATACGCTATTGGAGCTGGAATTACCGCGGCTGCTGGCACCAGACTTGCCCTCCAATGGATCCTCGCGAAAAGGATTTAAAGTGTGCTCATTCCAATTACAGGGCCTCGAAAGAGTCCTGTATTGTTATTTTTCGTCACTACCTCCCCGGGTCGGGAGTGGGTAATTTGCGCGCCTGCTGCCTTCCTTGGATGTGGTAGCCGTTTCTCAGGCTCCCTCTCCGGAATCGAACCCTGATTCCCCGTCACCCGTGGTCACCATGGTAGGCACGGCAAGTAATTCCAGCTCCGCCACACTCGAAGCTATGTGACTTCGGGCGAGTCACTTAACTTCTCAGTGCCTAAAATGGGGATTAAGACTGTGACCCTCAGGTGGGACAATCTGATTACCCTGTATCTACCCCAGCGTTTAGAACAGTGCTCGGCACATAGTAAGTGCATAACAAGTACCAACATTATTATTATTACCATTGATAGGGCAGACGTTCGAATGGGTCATCGCCGCCACGGGGGGGCGGTGCGATCGGCCCGAGGTTATCTAGAGTCACCAAGGAGCGGCCGGGCCCCCGCCCCGCCCCGACCCCACCCCGCGACCCACCCCCACACCCTACTCACACACACGCACACACACACACACACACACACACCATGAACACCGCAGGAGCGGAACCAGGAGGGCGGGAAGGTGGGGGGCGGAGGGCGGGAGAGAAGAGGAGAAAGAGAGAGAGATCGGGGGGAACCGGGTTGGTTTTGGTCTGATAAATGCATGCACCCCTTCCCTCCTACACACACACACCCCGCCGCCTCCCCGAGGGGCGGGGAGGGACGAGAGGGCGGGAAGGGATCAGCGCTCCTCGGCATGTATTAGCTCTAGAGTTACCACATTTATCCAAGTAAGAGAGGGCGAGCGACCGAAGGAACCATAACTAATTTAATGAGCCATTCGCAGTGTCACTGTACCGGCCGTGCGTACTTAGACATGCATGGCTTAATCTTTGAGACAAGCATATGCTACTGGCAGGATCAACCAGGTAGCCCCTTCCTCGAGCACGGGAGCACTCAACGAGAAGAAGCGGGCTGCGGGGAGGTGGTCGCGGGGTCGGGGGGGGGGGAGAAGAGGGAGGTTGCCCGGGCGAGAGCCGCCCCCCACCTCCTCATCCTCCTCGCCGCCGACCCCCAGCGAGTGCACACGAGCCGCCACACCACCCACACGCACACACACACACGACCCCAGACACCCATACACTTGGGCGTCGCCATCGGAGGTGGGGCCCGCCCTCCCCCCCACCATCAATCAATCAACGGGCCCACCACACAAGGTCGTCCCCCGGGAAAATTGGGCCTCGGGAAAATTGACAGAACTACTCAAATTTATAAAAAAACCCAGCGACTTCCCCCCGCCGCCCATCGGCTGCTGCTGGGGTGAGAAGTGCGAGTGCGAGCGGTGGCGGTCGCCAGGGCTCCGCACCCCGGAGGCGAGAGGGGTGCTGGTATTGGCTGGGGCTGCAGAGAGGGGAGGGAGAGCACGAGGGGCGGGGCGGGGGGGGCACCGGGAACGCCCAGTGAAGCCTTTACTTTTTCTCCCACGCCACCTCCTGCATCCTCCTCCCATCCGTCCGTCACGACACGTGTCCCCCGCCAATACCACAAAAGCCGTCCCACCCCCCGGAGAAGGTGCAGACCGACCCGGTGACCACTCACGAGTGACCACTCACGATCAGAGTGTGGGTCGTGGGGCGGGGGAGTGGCGCGCCTTCGGCCGGTGTCGACGGCACCCAACAGGTGGCCGGAGGATAAGACGTCCATACGTCGCAGGAGGACGGGGTGAAGTTGGGGGCGCCCCATCTGCTGGGAGATCGCGCCTCTCCACGCCCCACCCTCCCTCCCGCCCACAAAGACATAATAATAATGATGGTATTTGTTAAACGCTTACTGTGTGCAAAGCACCGTCCTAAGCGCTGGGGGGATACAAGGTGATCAGGTTGTCCCACGTGGGGCTCACAGTATTGATCCCCATTTTTGAGGTAACTGAGGTAACTGAGGCAACAGAGAAGTTAAATGACTTGCTCAAGCTCACACAGCTGACAAGCGGTGAAGCCGGGATTAGAACCCATGCCCTCTGACTCCCAAGCCCGTGCTGTGTCAACTGAGCTACGCTGTAGGGACGAGCCAAGAAGCCTGCGCGCACCACCTGCTCTACCACCATGCGTGGCGGCCCGTTAGGTCCATCCTCGCCCACACCCCAACCCCGACCTCCCCCCACCACCCCCCGGTTGAGGATGGACCCTGACCGGACAGCCGGACCTGACTGGAGAGGAGTGCGGCCGGTGGGATGGGAAGGAAGAAAGCGGTGCACAGGAGGGGAGGCCTGGACCGAATCAGGGTACCACTGAGCAAGGGCCGGTGGCCCCATCGAAATGCGGGGAGGGTCAGAGGTTCTTTTCCCCACCTCCTTGGAACACAACACCACATGCATTTGGACTCGGTTCGATTTCATAGATTGCTGAGGATCCGCTAGAGAAGAAGGGAGAATAAAAGAGGAGTGGGTGGCGGTGAGGGCCGGGGTTGGGGGCGGGCGTGATCCGAACAGCTCCAGTGAAGAGGTGCGGCATCCCAGGTGGGTCCTCCACCAGAGCCACGACAGACAACCCCACGTCCCCTTCGCAGGAGAGAAAAAAAGTCCCCCTCCTCGAGTGACTCTGGGAGGAACGGGGCAAAAGCAGCGAGACCCCCCCTCTTCTTCCCCCAAAACGCTCTCTTCGCCCTGTCTCATCGTCCCCACCGCTCTCCACACACACGCACGCGAGACATCACCTTTCATTCAGTCGTATTTATTGAGCGCTTACTATGTGCAGAGCACTGTACTAAGCACATGGAATGGACAATTCGGCACCTTCTAACCCCTGGTGATTCCTCCCCCACCCCCCCGCCGCGGTAGAGATCAGCCTCCGGGGCCCAAGCGATGGAGGGCACTGCACCGATGGTGCTGACAGGCGGAGGGAGGAGGGCGTCGCGACTTGCGGTAGCTCCAAAACCCCAACATGGTTGGACTCCAGGCGGGGTAGGATCCGCCCCAGATCAGCCCCGATTCTCACTCACCATCTCACAGACACCGCTCCCTCGATACACATCTCGCGCCAGAGTCCAGCTCCGTTGTCCGAGGAATGGGTCTTCTCCTGGGCCTGCCATTTGTGGGGCTGTTAAATAAGATCAGTGAGAGCATCGGAACATGGTTCTGAGCCGATCTGGCCCAGCCCGGGAGTTGTGATCAGTCAGCTGGGTCAGTGGGGCTGGCCAAAGTGCAAGGGGCTGTAGAGAGGGCTGATTTGCCAGTCTCTGGGCCAAATGGGTTGCCCGAGCACTTAATCTGGAGCTCAAGACAGTCTTCCAGTTCCCCTGGTTCTCCTGAGCTCCCCAGCCCATTTCCTGGTCTTTCCTGCCCATCTGGGGCTGCAGGGGGCAGATCAAGGCCAAGCCAATGTTCAGAACAGGATTATCAGAATTCTGTTGAATTCTCCCAAGGGCTTAGCCCAGTGTTCTGCCCACGGTAGACTGTAAGCTCCTGGAGGGCAGGGATCATGTCTTCTCACTCTTTTGAACTGTTCCAAGCACTTAGATGGGGCCTTCAGTCCCCTCGGAGCTGGTGGTTAATGAGTGCCATTACTGGATCGCTGGGTTGATGTGCTCCCAGTGTCTCATTGAAGTCAGATCCGGTCTTCCTGATCGTTCATTGTATGTCAGGAATACCCCTGAACCCGAGACTGATTGAGGAGCCTTCTCCACATCAGCTGTTAGGTTTCACTCTCCAGCAATTGATCAATCAATGGAATTTATTGAGCGAGGACTGTATGCTCAACTGTACTAAGCACTTGGGAGTGGACAGTACAATAGAGTTGGTAGGCACAATTGCTCTACTCAGCAGTTTCCAGCAACTTTGTTCCTGCCCCCTGCCCAAAAAGGGTCCTTTAATGGAATCCCGCTCCCCCACCCAAGGACACTTTCAACACGACTCTTAACAATAATCATGGTATTCGTTAAGCACTTACTTTGTGCCAGGCACTGTACTAAGCACTGGGATGGATACCAACAAATCGAGTTGGACACAGTCCCTGTTCCACATGGGGCTCAGAGTCTTAGTCCCTATTTTACAGATGAGGTAACTGAGGCCCAGAGAAGTGAAGTGACTCAACCAAGGTCACACAGCAGACAAGTGGCAGAGCTGGGATTAGAACTCAGGACCTTCTGACTCCCATGCCCGTGCTCTATCCACTACGCCAAACTGCTTCTCTATCTCTTCAGCTCCCAGACCCTGATCCTTGCTAAACAAACCCTGTGGGTTTAATAATTAATAGTAATTATGGTATTTGTTGAGCCCTTACCATGTGCCAAGCACTGTTTCAAAGGTGGGGTAGTTACAAGGTAATCAGGTTGGACAAAGTCCCTATCACACATGGGGCTCACAATCTTAATCCCCATTTTACAAATGAGGTAACTGAGGCACAGAGAAGTGTAGAGACTCATCTAAGGTCACACAGCAGACAAGTGGCAGAGCCGGGATTAGAGCGCAGGTCCTTCTTGACTGCCAGGCCTATGTTCTATCCACTAGGCTATACTGCTCCTCGGTGTACTTCTCACACTGCTTTTCTCAGGTTTCTCCACTCATCCATCCTTTTCCTCCCCAGTCTCCCGGGAGCAGATCACAGGTCTCAGAGGCTGAGGGAAAGGGAAAAAGAAACCGGAAGAATCTCTCCCATTCAGCCTTCAGTTCTAAGCTGTCCTAGGAATATAAACATTGGCCCCTCTCCTCCCCTTTGTGATGGGCTTCTGCAAGTGGGTCGGTTCTGCTGATAAAAGATCAGGAACAGCAGCCACACCTTGAATTAAGGTGAGCTATTTTTCCTAAAATTTCCCACAGTACATTTCCACATCAGTTATCCCTGTTTTCCCTCCCACCAGGCTTGGGAGAAGCAGAGATCGGGCTTCCCATTTTACATCGAAGCCCAGAATGGTAAACTGTCTTGGCCAAGGCCACCAGCAGGCCCGACCTCCTGACTCCCACGGACCCAGGGTCTTTCTGCTGGGCAGTACTGCCTCCTGGGCCCCAACTTGGTCAGATTTTTCTGCTTCGGGCACATCCTGGGAGAACCGAGTGTGTAGGTTTGTCTTAAAGCCTGCCTTAAATTTCCGGCCAGATCGGCGACTGCCTTTGCATGATTTACTGCCGAATGATTCTCAACTGTCCTTAGTCGCAGTATAATTACAGCAACACATGAAGGGTTTTCAGAGGCTCTGAAGTAGCTATGCCATTGTAGATGGATGAGAGCTTTTAAAGAACATGCCAAGGGGATCACCACAGGCTTGGCTTTCAAGTCACCAGGCCCAGCGCTATATTCTTCACCCTCTCTCCTGCCCCCTTGAGCTCCACCCTGGTGATTGGCCCTTTGAAGAGGTTCTCTGAGAGACGGGAAGAGTCAGAGTTTCATTTCATGGGTATTAAATTCACCGAGATCCTTCATAAGCATCCCTCTCAGCTGAGATTTCCTTCCAAATGGAAAGAGGGAGGGGAAGATTGCACGATGGTCCCATCACGACACGTGGATACTGACTGGATGCCACAGCCAGAAGGAAATCCCAAATCTCTTTTAAAGCCATCTGTTAACGAGTCCTCTACTTGATATTAACACTGAGAACTTACATTTCCATTTTACGGAGGGAAATGCTCTTTCAGGGTATCTTTCCCTTTAGCGTAGCCCAGGGTTCTGAGCATGTGCAATACGCTCACCCGTTAGTTACTTTCAGACCATCAGAAAGGAATGAGCAAATGTGCAGACATGCAAAGGCCTCCTCCAACTAAGCCCTCATTTCCTCTTCTCCCACTTCCTTCTGCGTCACCCTTGCTCTTGGATTTGCACCTTTTATTCACCCTACCTTCAGTCACACAGCACTTACGCATAGATCTGTAATTTATTTATAGTAATGTCTGTCCCCCTCTACACCGTAAATCCCTTGTAGGCAGGTAACGTGTCTACCAACTCTTTTATATTGGTCTCTCTCAAGCTCTTAATTCAGTGCTCTGCACACAGTAAACGCTCAATAAATACAATTGATTGATGAATTGACTGCAATGAGCCCACACTGTCTGAATGGACTGATTGGTCACTTGACTCCATCTTTCTTTTCCCATTTGTTTAGTGTTGACTATGTGCCAGGCACTGTATTAGACACTGGGGTAGACTCGAGCTAATCAAATTAAAACCAGTCCATGTCCCACATGGGGCTGACAGTCTTAATGCCCACTTTATGGATAAGGAAACTGAGGCCCACAGAAGTGAAGTGACTAGCCCAAGGTCATCCAGAAGATAAGTGGCAAAGCTGTGATTAGAGTCCAGATCCTTCTGATTCCCAGGCCCGTGCTCTATCCACTAGGCCACACTGCTTCTCTGCTAACAGGAACCTCCGATGAACTGGTTTCATTGTCAGAAAGCCACACTCCCAATTCCAGAGTTGAACCACACTAGCCCCTTTGCCCTCCTTTTGGGTGGCCACTGATGGCAGTTGTTCATAATTATGGGACTGCTTCAGCACTCACTATTGAGGATCAGCATGGCCTAATGGAAAGAGCCCAGGCCTGGGAGTCAGAGGACCTGAGTTCTAATCCAAGCTTCACTACTCCTCTGCTATGTGACTTTGGGCATGTCACTTCACTTCTGTGCCTCAGTTCATCTGCAAAGTGAGGATACCTGTTCTCTCTCCTACTTAGATTGTGAGTCCCATGTGAAATTGGATTATCTTGTGTCTACCCCAGTGCTTAGCGGAGTGCTTGGCGCATAGTAATCTCTAGTGCTTGGTACACAGTAAGTGCTTAAAAATACCATAATTTATTTTAAAATAAATTATTATTATTGCTATCATTATTATTATATTGGCATTTGCTAGGCACTTACTTAACAACTAAGGCTGCTTTTTACTGTTACCTTCAAAGTAATCCCCTCTGAACAGTCCCATGTGAGTTCGCCATACCACAGCTGTTGACTATGCTCGGCACATAGTAAGTGCTCAGTAAATATTGATTGATTGAACCTACCGGTGTCCATTTCCCTGCTGCGCTGATTCCAGTCCCTTCCCTGGCCCCAGAATGGCGGTATAAACGAAAAGGGGGGCCACACACCCCACTGCGGAAAATCACCCCCAACTTCCTGCTTCATTCTAAACCCCATTAGCTAAACAACGACCAGGTGTGGGCCTCCCTGTTACTCTCTGGGTCGATGGCCAATACGAGCACAGACACTTGGCTGAGCATGCTGATGACGGTAATAATAATAATGATAGCATTTGTTAAGCACTTACTATGTGCCAAGCACTGTTCTAAGTGGTAGAGGGGATACAAGGTAATCAGGTTGTCCCACATGGTGTTAATCCTCATTTTACAGATGAGGTAACTGAGGCATGAGAGAAGTTAAGTGACTTGCCCAAAGTCACACAGCTGACAAGTGGCGGAGCTGGGATTTGAACCCATGACCTCTGACTCCTAAGCCCGGGCTCTTTCCACTGGAGCCATGCTGCTTCTATGGTATTTGTTACACGCTTAGCACTGAACCTCGGAAGTTCTGGGGACGGGGGTGAATTGTCACCGGTCTGTTTGGCTCCGTTGTCTCCCAGTTTCTTCTGAGGAAAGAGCTCAGTGCTGGAAGACAGGAAGACTGGCTTTTGGATCCAGCACTGCCCTTGTCCTGCTGGGTGTCCTTGGGTAAATCGCTTAACATCTCTGGGCCTCGGTTTCATTCATTCATTCATATTCATTGAGCACTTACTGTGTGCAGAGTACTGTACTAAGCACTTGGAAAGTACAATACACCAAATAGAGACAATCCCTGCCCATAACTGGCTCACAGTCTAGAGCAGGGGAGACAGACATCAAACAAGTAAACAGCCATCAATATAAACAAATAGAATTGTAGATATGTACATAAGTGCTGTGGGGCAGGAAGGAGGAGAAGAGCAAAGGGAGCCAGTCAGGGTGACACAGAAGGGAGTGGGAGCTGAGGAAGAGTGGAGTTTAACCTGGGAAGGCCTTTTAGAGGAGGTGTGCCTTCAGTAGGGCTTTGAAGGTGGGGGAGAGTGATTGTCTGGCAGATTTGAGGAGGGAGGGCATTCCAGACCATAGGTGCGACATGGGCTAGGTGTCGGCAGCGAGATAGGCAGTATACACACCAGAGGAGTGGAGTGTATGGTCTGGGATGTAGAAGGAGAGAAGGGAGGTGAGGTAGGAAAGGGCAAAGTTATGGAGAGCTGTAAGGCCAACAGTAAAATGGAATGGAGATGCCTGCTCTTCCCACCTCTTTGCTTGTGAACCCTGTGTGGAACCCTGACTGGGTCCAGTTGGATTCTCTTGTATCAACCCTGGCCCTTAGCACGGTGCTTGGCACCTAGTTAGTGCTCAACAAATGCCATTCTTAGTACCCAGGGAATGCTTGGCACCCAGGCTGCTCATTGCTGTTTCACACTATTAATGATAATAATAATGATGATGATGGTATTTATTAAGTGATTACTAGATGCCAGGCACTGTACTAAGTGCTGGGGTGGATACAAGCAAATCAAGTTGGACAGAGTCCCCATCCTGCATGGGACTCACAGCCTCAATCCCCATTTTGCAGAGGAGGTAACTGAGGCACAGAAAAGTGAAGTGACTTGCCCAAGGTCACACAGCAGACAAGTGACAGAGCCGGGATTAGAATCCATGACCTTCTGACTCCCAGACCCGTGCTCAATTCACTATGCCAAGCTGCCCCAATTAAATTAAATTAAATACTGTAGTGTTGCAAAACCACAAAAGACATACAAATTCCTGACCAGTTCAGTACAGGGAGGCTGCGGATGAGTCTGGGCAGCACTGCAGCTAAATCACCTTGCCCAGTGCAACACAGTGGCACACAACCAGGTTTACCGATTTACACCTGCTAGCATCTCTACACTCTAGGCTCGTTGTGGGCAGAGAATGTGTCTGCCAACTCCGTTGAATTGCACTTTCCCAAGTGCTTAGTTCAGTGCTCTGTGCATAGTTAGCGCCCAATAAATACCAGTGATGGTACCAGTAATAGTGTGTTCTATCAGGACAGACTCACGTTATGGGAAGAGCGTGCCTAGTTCTTGGTCTCTGAGCTCCGTGTAGGAGAGGGACTGTGTCCACCTCGATTATTTTGTATCTACTCCAAACACATATGGTGAGAAGCAATGTGGCCTAGTGGAAAGAGCAGGGGCCCGGTAGTCAGAGGACCTTGGTTCCAACCCAGCTCTGATACATGCCTCCTTTGTGACCTTGTGTAGGTCACTTAACTCCTCTGTGCCTCAGTTACCTCATCTGTGAAGTGGAAATTCAGTTCTCCCTCCTACTTAGATTGGGAGCCCTGTGTGGGACAGGGAGCGGATCTGACTTGAGTATCTTCTCCAGCTCATAGAATGATAACAGTAATAATGGTATTTGTTAAGTGCTTACAGGCACTGTAGAGAAGCAGCATGGAAAGAGCACGGACTTTGGAGTCAGAGATCATGGGTTCGAATCCCCGCTCTGCCACTTGTCAGCTGTGTGACTTTGGGCCAGTCACTTCACTTCTCTGTGCCTCAGTTCCCTCATCTGTACAATGGGGATTAAGACTGTGAGCCCCACGTGGGACAACCTGATTCCCTTGTGTCTACCCCAGCGCTTAGAACGGTGCTCTGCACATAGTAAGCGCTTAACAAATACCAACATTATTATTATTATTATTATTAAGCACTGAAGTGGATTCAATCAAATCGGGTTGAACACAATCTCTATCCCACTTGGGGTTCGCAGTCTCACTCCCCATTTACAGAAAAGGTAACTGAGGCCCAGAGAAGTAAAGTGACTTACCCAAGGTCACCCAGCAGGTAAGTGGGAGAGCAGGGATTACAACCCAGGTCTTCTGACTCCCAGGCCCATGCTCTATCCACTGCACTAGTGCTTGACACGTAGTAAGCATTTAACAGATGCCACAAGTATCATTATTATTATTATTATTCTATGGTGAGCGCTTAAATTCCATTATTATTATTATTGCACAGTTCTCCATGCCAGTTGCGAATGGCGGAATGGAGGGTATCCCTTGATGGTTGGTGGGGCACTCTGCGGCCTTGAGTCCAAGCATCTCCCACCTCCGCCCTTCCTGGACAACAGCAGGTCATGGCGGGGAGTTTCAAGCCGGAGGGATGTTGAGAGGATAAAAATGAGACCACTGATTCATTACCATTCAGTGATGATCATTCAGTGGTATTTACTGAGAAATTACCGTGTGCAGAGCACTGTACTACGGGCTTGAGAGAGGCCAATAGAACAAAAACAGACACATTCCCCACCCACAAAGACTGATGTGAGTGGAATTCAGAAATCCAAATTACTATCATTGTTACATCCAAAAGATCTCTCTTGAGAGACCCACTAGCAGTGGGCACACCAGCCCCTAGCAACCTGGTCCACCCCGTTAATCAGCCGATCAATGTTATTTATTGAGTAATTTGTGTGTGCAGAGCACCGTACTAAGTGCTTGGGGGAGAACAATGACAGCAGAAACAGCTTAACCTAGTGGATAGAACGCAGGCCTGGGAGTCAGAAGGACCTGGGTTTTAACCACAGCTCCACCACTTGCCTGCTGTGTGAACTTGGACAAGTCAGTACACTTCTTTGTGCCTCAGTTACCTCATCTGTAAAACAGGGCTCAAGACTGGGAGCTCCATGTGTGACAGGGACTATGTTCAATCTGATTAGCTTGTGTCTACCCCAGCACTTAGAACAGTGCTTGACACATAATAAGCACTTAACAAACACCATCATCATCATCATTATTATAATTACAGTGTTGGTAGACACATTTCCTGCCCTCAAGGAGTTTACAGTCTATTGGGGAGACAGATATTAAAGTAAATTAGAGGTAGGGAAAGGGGTAGGTTATAAAAATAGGAACATGAGCGCTATGGGGGTGGGGTCGACATCCCCCAGGCCCACCTGCCCCATCTCCCACTCTGCCACCCCATCCCTGACTCCTTCCTCCCAGTTGGATCTCTCCCCCCGCCACCCCTCCACCAACCCCCAGGCCCAGCCCACTTCTTCAAGCCCCAGTCATCCCCATCCTCAGCACCTCCTAAACAGCCACCCTTAGTATTCAGGGTTTTATTCATTTGTTCACTGGGTCCAGTATTTAATTCGCTCGCACATTGGTAGTTCTGGCTTACTTAACCATTTGGGTCCACTCTCTCTCCTCCATTAGAGGGCAGGGACCATGTCTCTTATGTATTTTAGGCTTCCCAAATGTCCAGTACACTCAAAAGGCACCCAGTGCAGCACTGGGCACATAGTAATAATAATAACAATAATTATGGGATTTGTTGAGCGCTTACTATGTGCCAGGCACTGTACCTTAGTAGCTCTGGGGTGGATACAAGCCAATCGGGTTGGACACTGTTCCTGTCCCACATGGAGCTCCCAGTCTCCATCCCCATTTTGCAGATGAGGTAACTGAGGCCCAGAGAAGTGAAGTGACTTGCCCAAGGTCACAAGGCAGACAAATGGCAGAGCCGGGGTTAGAACCCATGACCTTCTAATGCCCAGGTGAATGCTAAGAAAGGAGGATGCTATTATCCTTGTGTCTGGGAATGTCACAAGTGATTTTGGCTCTTTAGCTGAGCTTGGGTCTCGAGGGGGAAGATTCCACAGGCGCCCGGAGTAATCCCTTCTCTGGACCAGGGTGGGGAGAGCAGTGGACGGCATCCTGGGGCAGACGACTATTTGCATAATTACAGGGGACAGTGGGGGGTGGTGTCTGTAGAGAAGGGACAGGGAGGCCATGGGCCAAGGGTGGGCCATTTCTGGGCAGCCACAGATACTGCTGAGACACTCTCCCTTTCCCCCCGCTGAGAAGCGCACACCAGAAAGGTTCACTTGGGCCTAGCTTGCCCAATTCTGGGGCCCTGGGGGTCCATCAGGACCACCTACCTCTTTTGGCACAGGCCGGAGACTCCTCGGCAGCTTCTGCACTGCAATGAAGTGGCTTTTGGCTAGGCAGGGAGGGGCAGGGTGGACGTGTATGTGTACTGGGACCATGGGGGTGGGGGAGATTACAAGAACCTGTCCTTCGCTGGGTCTGATGGATCAATGTTAATGTCATCGTCCACCAGATTGATGTCCTCGAGGGTCTTGTCCTCTTTCTTGACTAAGGTCGAGCTGCTGGAGCCCATGTCGATGGCGATCTCCTCAGATATCTGGGACCTGGGGAGTGGACAGAGGTGCTGAAATGGAGGAAGTAGAGAGGTCCCACCATTGGAGGCAGAGGCATCCCCTCCAGGGGACCCCAACTCCCAGAATAGCTCTATGGCTCCAGGGGCATCGGAAAGACCGAGCTTCCAACTTGACACGCTCTGCCCGCCACCTCCCAACTCGGCCCAGAGGACTGGAGCCTGCAAAGCTGCCCCTGGGCGGGTGAGAGGGGTGGGGACCGCTCCCATCCTCCCACACTGAGCCATACTGCCCTGCGGGCCCCTGGGGACCGGTGCCCAGGGTAACCTCCACGGTTGGCCCCTTAGGGGGAGGCACCTGACCTTGGTGGACAGTGCCAGGGTCACATACCTCTGGCAGCGGCACGATGGGAAGCAACGGCTCCTAGCCCAGGGGCTCGGGGACTGAAACATAGACAACTTTCTCCTTCCCCCTCCTCCCTGCTTTCTTTGCCAACCTTTTACTAGGGCCGGGAAGAAGCAGAATGGCCTCTATTGATTGATTCGTTCTTGTGAGCGATCTCTTGGATTTACCTCTTCCTTCCCTTTTGTACCCTTCTGCCTAGGTGTCTATGCATCACTTTATGTTGATTTGTCCCCTTCATTAGACTGGGTTTTTCAAGGGTGGGACCTGCATCTCATTTCTGTCTGACTCCCAAGCACCTTCTGTAGTGCTCTGCCTACACTAGGTGCCCAATACAGTACTCTGCACACAGCAGGCACCCAGTACTCTACTCACGCTCTCTCTGCATCACCCTTGCCCTTGGATTTGCACCCTGCCTGAGCCCTGCAACACGTATGTACACATCTATAATTTATTAATACTAATGTCTGCATACCCCACTAGACTGTAAGCTCGTTGGGGGCAGGGAGTGTGTCTGTTATGTCATGTTTGAGAGCTCACTTTCTCCGGGATTCCTTCCCAAACTGAGCCCTCCTCAGTTTGCACTGCCCCTCCTCCCCTCCCCATTGCCCCTACTCCTCCTTCCCTCTGTTCTACCCCTTTTCCCACCCACAGCACTTGTGTATATTTGTATATATTATTTATTACTCTATGTTATTAATGATGTGTATATATCTATGACACTATCTATTTTGATGGTATTGATGCCTGCCTACTTGTTTTGTTTTGCTGTCTGTCTCCTTTGCTGTCTGTCTCCCCCTTTTAAGCTGTGAGCCCGCTGTCGGGCAGGGATTGCCTCTATCTTTTGCTGACTTGTACATTCCAAGTGCTTAGTACAGTGCTCTGCACACAGTATGTGCTCAATAAATACGATTGAATGACCAATCATACTTTCTCAAGTGCTTAGTACAGTGCTCTGCACACAGTAAATATGATTGATGGACTGATCTCCACACAGCAGGTACCCAGTACACTACTCTGCACCCAATATGGTCCTGGGACAGTGCTTTGCATACAGCAGGCTTCTAGTACAGAGCCTAGGAGAGAAAGAGGGGACGCTGGCAATTACAAGAACACCTCCCTGCTCTTCCCAGTTATAGGGGTCAATTAATCAGTAGTACTTTGTTTTTGAGTACCTACCATGTGCAGAGCGCTGTACCAAGCAGAGGGCCCGCCCTGAGGTGATTTAGCCAGAGCTCAGGAATTCCACAGTCGTGGAAGGGTGGGCAGAGCGGATGGGAAATTTGTGGTCCCCAGACAACGCGGCATGAGGGCAAGGAACTCCCAGTCAGTCGGTCAATCAATATTGAACGCTTACTGAATGCAGAGCACTGTACTAAGTGCTTGGGAGAGTACAATATAACAGGGAATTGGTAGACACACTCCCAGCAAGGAGCTTACATTTGAGCAAAACCTCCCAAACCTCCAAAATGTAGGCTTGACTGTGTCTGCCCGGTCTGGGTGAGGTTTGGGGGATGACAGATCAGCAGGCACCAGACATTGGGCGAGAGGATAGTGAGGACCATGGCGCCGGGGGGCGGGGAGAGGATGGCCGGGCAGGGGGTACCTCTTGCTGAGCTCTTCCTTCAGGCTGAGTTCGAGGTCCGTGAGGGGGATGATGTAGTCACTGTCGGTGCTGAGACTCTGCTCGTCCAAGCCGCTCTCCCCTTCGAGCTTCTCCTCTCTCCTGAAGGCGACATCCACGTATGGCTGGTCACTCTCAACTCTCATCCGGGTCATGGCCAGGTGGTCACTCTTCAGGAAGTCCTGGTGGACTTTCTTGTAGCTCTGGGGATAAATGGCAGGCCCTGGTTACTATGGGCTGAAGGCCAGGCTACATAGGGCTTCAGAGTATTGGTGCTAGCAACAGTGGGGTTTACTGAGTATGCACTGGGTGCCGAGCCTGTGCTAAGTGCCAGGCTGGTCATGGTCCCCATCCCCCATGGGGCTCTGAGTCTTAGAGGGAGGGATAGCAGGGATCTTAAGCCCCGCTTTGTGGAGGAGGAAACTGAGGCCATCCTCCCTGCGGTCCTGGAACGCCCTCCCTCCTCACCTCCGCCAAACTGATTCTCTTTCCCTCTTCAAAACCTTACTTAAAAATCACCTCCTCCAAGAGGCGTTCCCAGACTGAGCTCCTCTTCCCCCTCTACTCCCTCTGCCATCCCCCCTTTACCTCTCCGCAGCTAAAGCCTCATTTTCCCCTTTTCCCTCTGCTCCTCCACCTCTCCCTTCCCATCCCCACAGCACCGTACTCGTCCGCTCAACTGTATATATTTTCGTTACCCTATTTATTTTGTTAATGAATTGTACATCGCCTTGATTCTATTTAGTTCCCATTGTTTTTACGAGATGTTCTTCCCCTTGACGCTGTTTAGTGCCATTGTTCTCGTCTGTCCGTCTCCCCCGATTAGACTGTAAGCCCGTCAAACGGCAGGGACTGTCTCTATCTGTTGCCGACTTGTTCATCCCAAGCGCTTAGTACAGTGCTCTGCACATAGTAAGCGCTCAATAAATACTATTGAAATAAATACTATAAATACTATTGAATGAAGGGATTTGTCTAAGGTCATCCAATGAGCCCGGGACTCCCAGCAGCCTGGATCCCTCTGGAACTCTGCAGCCCAGCCCCTCCACCGCTGCAGCGCCAGCCCACGGTGGGCGAACCTTCTTGTAGTGGCTGGGCAGCAGGCTGCCCAAGATCTCGCTCAGATGTTTGAAGAATGGTCTCTCCTCGGGTTCGTTGTTCCAGCACTTGACCATGATCTCATACCTGGAGAAGGAGGGGAAGGGGATGGGGGGAGGAGGGGCGCAGGGGCCCAAAAAGGAAGACTTAGTAATAATAGTAATAATAATGGGGCCATTTGTTAAACACTTACTGCATGCCAGGAATTGTACTAAGCTCTGGGGTGGATACAAGCAAATTGGGTTGGACATAGTCCCTGTCCCACGTGGGGCTCAAGGTCTCAATCCCCATTTTACAGATGAGGGAACTGAGGTAGAGAGACGTGAAGTGACTTGCCCAAGGTCACACAGCCGACAAGTGGCGGAGCCAGAATTAGAAACAATGACTTAACCTCGTCGGTGGCGTGGTCCGGCTTGGCCATTCTATAGCTGCCCTTGATCTTGTTGTAGAAGGTACAGTCGATGATCATGCCCGGGTAGGGTGTGCCCCCTGTCGACAGAGCAGTACCGTTCACGTGAACAATGGGGTGCCATTCAGGCCACAGAGGGCCTGGCCCTAGGTGACTTAGCCAGGACTCGGGAGACTGGACTGCCAGTTCCACAGCCGTGGTGGGTTGAGCAGGGCAGACGGGAAATTTGTGGTCCCCAAACATCTTGGCATCAGAGCAAGGAAGTTTCACAAGAATGAGAAGCTGGCAAGGCCAAAGGGAAACACAAGAAAAGGGGGGTGAGTACAGGATTCCCTTCCCCAAGAAGCTGCTCAGTCTAAAACACCAACAGGTTCAGAGGAAATTGGACAGAGTCATGGACAAGGAGTTCATACAGGATCCGTGCTGGGGCACTGGAGGGAGAGTCAGGGGTGGAAAGGGGAGAGTCATGGGTCCGTGGTGGGTTGACTGGGTGAGGAGACAGGGGTCTGTGCTAGGTTACTGGAGGGAGAGTCGAGCAGTCAGGGAAGTGTCAGGGGGTCCAAGCTGGTTACTGATGGGACAATTAGGGGTGGAGGGGGAGAATCAGGGTTCTGTACTAGGTCACGTGGGGAAAGGCAGAGATGAAGAGAGAGAGGTGTGTGCCCATCCACAGCATGCGGGTGGGTGTCCACAAGGGCAGCCGGCAAACAGTTGCTTCCGGCATTCCAAAGGAGGACTGCCGGGGCAGGGCAAGGGGTTGACGGGGATGTACCAAGACAGAAGATCTCCCACAGCAGGATCCAGTAAGACCAGATATCACTCAGCGTACTGTACAGGTTGTCAGAGATGTTCTCCGGAGCCATCCACTTCACGGGCAGAAACATCTGCAGCATGAAGGCAGCACACAGAGAGGACTCAAACCATCCTCCCCAACCCTGCGCCACCCTCCCCCAAGGATAACAATAACAGGACTAGTAATAATTATGGTACTTGCTAAGCTCTTTCTCTGACCCAAGTAATAATAATAATTGTGATATTTGGTAAGGGCTTACTATGTGCTAGGTACTGTTCTAAGCACCGGTGTACATACGAGCTATCAGATTGGACATAATCCCAGTCCCACATGGGGCTCTCGGTCTTGATCCCCATTTTAGAGATAAGGTAACTGAGGCATAGAGATGTAAAGTGACTCGCCCAAGGTCACACAGCAGACAAGTGGCAGAGCTGGGATGTCACACTAAGTACCATACTGAGGTAGATCCAGGATAATCAGGTTCTGTTGCACTGTACTCTCCCATGTGCTTAGTACAGCGCTCTGCAAATAGTAAGCCCTCAATAAATGCCATGCATTGATTTACTAGCGATCCAGCAAATCCTGTTAACGTTGATGACTGAGATGAGAACATCCTTCCACTCTACTGCTTTCATGGTTACAATTAAACCCCTTGCCAGCCTCTCCCAGAGACCAATTCCCCCTCCCAGCCCCACTGTACTTATGTCCACAACTGTAATTTTATTTATATTGATGTCTATCTCCCCGCCCGAGGCTGTCTCCCCCTCTAGATCCTTGTGGGCAGGGAATGTGTCTGTTATACTGTACTCTCCCAAGCACTGAGTACAGTGCTCTGCATACAGTAAGCACTCAATCAATACAACTGACTGACCGACTGACTGGACAAATCTCCACCCTCAGTCCGCCCCTCCCCTCCCCTCAAGCATCTTGGAGCTCCAGGAGCTAGGCAGCCTTCCCCTGGCCTCCAAAATCTATGCTTCTGCCCACCCCTGGACTGCACAGGCCCGGCCTGAGTTTATACGTATGCTGCTCTTGGACACGTAGTTGGAGATGAGCATGAGGTCCCTCACCAGCCCGAAGTCGCAGATCTTCACGATCTTCCCTTGGGCCAGCAGGACGTTCTGTGTGGCCAGGTCCCGGTGGGCACACTTTGGGGAACGGGAGAGGGGCACGATCATTGCAGAAGCCACAGTCTTCCCTGTCCTCTGAGGCCAGACGCTTATGATGGACCAGGGGCTCTTCCCTCTGCCCAGCTCACCAGGGTAGGGGCAGAAGTATAGAAATGCTGGAAGGGGATGTCTGGATACATGGTGGGCAAGAGATCTAAATGAGACTGGAGATCTCTAGACAAGAAGAGGAGGCATCCAGACTTTGGTGGAGGAGGGGCCCATTGCCCACTCCAGAAGTGACCATTTCCATCAGAAACACGGGCTCTGGACAGGGACCCCCGAGCCACCTCCCCACCTCCCCGCACTGCGCATCCCACTGCACCCCCCAGAGACACGCACATTTTTCGAAGCCAAGAACTCCATCCTGCAGGACACCTGGTAGGAAAAACTCAGCAGGTCCAGCAGGCCAAGGCCATATGAATCGTCATCCGACGTTAGGGTCTGTCAGTGCTACCAGGTGAGGGGAGGGCAGAGAGGATGTCAGGAATCTGGGTATGTCCCCCGAAGTCAGAGCACTGCCATCCTGGAGGGCCGGACTGGCTCCCCCAGAGAAGCCCCCGGAAAGGCTTCTCTGGCTTCTCAGGGTCTGTCAGTGGTACCAGGTGAGGGGAGGGCAGAGAGGATGTCAGGAATCTGGGTATGGCCCCCTAAGTCAGAGCACTGCCATCCTGGAGGACCGGACTGGCTCCCCCAGAGAAGCCTCCAGAAAGGGTCTCCAGACCTAATATTGGGCATCGGGCCCCACCCTGACTGGAGAATCCCCTTGTCCTCAAGTCTGCCTTTCCCAGCCCCAGGAGAAAAAGGCCACAACCGGCTCACAGCTGCCAGCACTCTACTCCTTGCCTCAGTCTGACCCCCAGTCTCCTGCCACTTCTTTCCTCCTCCTCCTGCCTCACCTAGGGGAGAGATTATCATTATTATTATTATTATAATGGTATTTGTTAAGTGCTTACTATGTTCCAGGCACTAACACTAAACACTGCGGTAGACACAAGCAGATTGGGTTGGACACAGTCCCTGTCACAGTTTCAATCCCCATTTTACAGATGAGGTAACTGAGACACAGAGAAGTGAAGTGACTTGCCCAAGATCACACAGCAGACAAGTGGAAGAGTTGGGATTAGAACCCATGACCTTCTGGCTCCCAGCCCGTGCTCTATCCACTAGGCCATGCTGCTCCTCACAATAACAATTATGATACTTAAGTGTTTACTATGTGCCAAGCACTGATCTAAGCACCAAGGTAGACACAAGGTAATCAGGATGGTCACAGTCCCTATCTCACATGTCTTAATCTCTATTTTACGGATGAGGGAATTGAAACCCAGAAGTGAAGTGACTTGCCCAAGGTAACACAGGAGAAAAATTACACAGACGGGATTAGAACCCAGATCCTCTGATTCCCATGTCCATGCAGAGGACTTGATTCCCAAGGTGGCAGAGTAAACGATCCCCACCCACATGCCGCAGTCCCAAAATGGCCTGGCATTTTCTGCCTAATCCAGCCAGCCTCCACCAGTAATGCCCTCAGCCCTTCACCTGGATGTGGTACCCCCTGCCCCCAGCCCAATTCTCCACCCAACAGTCACAGGGATCAAGGGGACCCCGTCATTCACCCGATACCGCCTTCTTGTAGGAGGCTGACCGGTTGCACAGGGATCGCTGGATGTTCAAGGACTTGGACGACTCTTTCCTCTCCAACACGGATACGCACTGCGAGGTGTCCACCTGTTCAAGTCCACGTAGTCCCCATTGTTTTCAAGTGAGAAGATGATGCAACTGCGCCAGCCAAGGTGAAGTGTTAGCTGGGGGGCCCAGCTCCTCTGAGGGAAACATTCGTCCAGAAAACAGGTGTTTATGGAGGGGGCAGGGGGTTGGTCTTGATGACTTCTCATTGCTCGGAGATTCTACAGACCATGGCCACTTCTGGCCCCTCCCTCCCACTCTGGCAAAGAGATTTCCTGCCACTAGTTCCTGATTCCTCCCCAGCCCTGGAAAAGCCCCCATTTAGAGAAACAGGCTCAGAGACCACCAGGTCTTGAGCAACACCTGCTGGCCTACCCCCATGGTCCGCGTAGCCCAGGACTTTGACTCTGAAAGGGCACCAGGTGCCCAAGAACAACATGCTGGTTGTTCTCCTGGACACCCACTCTCACCATTAGGGATGGACTGTCCAACATCCCTGACTCTCCCACAGTGACCCAGCACTGACCATCCAACATCCCTGACTCTCCCCCAGTGACCCAGCATGGACAATCCAACACCCCTGATTCTCCCTTCTCCATTCCTGGTCATGAGGGTGGGCATTCAGGACGGCAACCAGTACACAGCCCCGCCCCCTTTGGTTTCAGGGCAATACCCAGCATGCCCTGCCCTAGCTCACCTCGTGAAGCTCTTGTTGGCAGGGCTCATTCTGAAGATGTTCACCTCTTTCTTCATCTTCTCTGGGGGGTGAGTCAGGAAGTTAACACGCTTCTTTTGCAGGTAGCTGACCAGGTTGCCGAAGACACAGTACTCGGTGATGAGGTAGATGGGTCCTGAGGCCGGGGTAATGGGAAGTGAGCAGGGTGGCTCGGGGGAGGATTGTGCCCACAGAGCCACAGCCCTCCACCCCAGTCATCCCTCGACTCAAAACATGCCCTTCCCTGACACTCACACCCACCTGATTTGGTGCAAGTCCCCAGGAGGTTCACAATGTTCAGATGGGGGCCCAGATGCATCATGATCTTCAGCTCTGACACGAGGGCCTGCTTCTTGCTGATGTGAGCCGCAGCTGTCGGGGTCAAAAACCGTGTGTCAGTCAGTCTGGGCAGTCCGGCCTCTAGGAGCTCAAGTGTCCACGGCACGGCTGAAGACCCCCAAGGTTCCCCCACCACCCAATTTCCCGGCCCTCAGGATGTTGCAAAAAAACTTCCCTGATGTCTTCCTCCTCCTGTAGATTGTAAATGCCTGTTAGCAGGGATTGTACCCCCCAACTCTGTTATACAGTACTTTCCCAAGTGCTTAGCACAGGGCTGTACATATAGTCAGTACACAGTAATTCCAAGCACTGCCCCACTCCTTTATGGCACACAAAGGCCTCTCCATCCACTCGACTCTATGGCCTGAATTCAGCTACTTCCCCTAATGCCCAGAGCAATGGCTGAAGGTTGCCAGTCTTAGAGTGGGGTGATGGGTGAAAGGCAAGCCCCCACAGCTACAAAGAGGGGAGACCACGTTGACAGAGATGCTCGAGATCTCCAAGACGCAGGAGGAGAGAACCTTTCTCCAACAGTTTTCCTTATCTTCCCCACCCCAGACCACCAATAAACGGCAATGGGATATTTCTTTCACCCTTCTCATTTCCCCTTCCCGGTCTCAGAGAGGGGCTGGCAAGGGGCAAAGGGCACTGGAAAGAGAACAGGAAGGGGAAGGTGGGGGCCTGGATAATCCGCATGGTGGAGAAGCAGTCCCTGAGAGTTGACTATCGTTCCCCTTGTTATGATGGTCAATGTGAGTGGTAGAGCAGCTGTGGTGGGTGCCGGGGGCCCGGTTTGGACTGCGCTCACTATTAGGGGCTGAGGACATTGCAGGAGAAATGTAATAATTTTTTTGTTAAGCGCTTACTATGTGCAGAGCACTGTTCTAAGCGCTCTGGAGTAAACACAGGGGAATCAGGTTGTCCCACGTGGGGCTCACAGTCTTAATCCCCATTTTACAGATGAGGGAACTGAGGCACAGAGAAGTTAAGTGACTTGTCCACAGTCACACAGCTGACAAGTGGCAGAGATGGGATTCGACCTCATGAGCCCTGACTCCAAAGCCCGTGCTCTTTCCACTGCGCCATGCTGCTGGGTGCCCTGCTCTCAAGGAGCTCCACCTAGTGGAGGGGGCTATTCTACTGTTGAACTCTCCCTGGTACCTTAGAGACAGATCTGGGCCCTACGGAGGAGGAAGAGCCGCAAGGTGGTATGATGAGTGTGTGCAGCAGAGGCGTGGTTAATCCGGGCAGGCTTTCTGGAGGAGGGGGGCTCAGGAGAAGGGCTTTGATGGGATGGGGAGGGTATTTTAGCTGAGGAGAATGAGGGGCAGGGGCAAGTAATGGCATGGTAGAGGGAATGGTGGTTGGGAAGGAGAGGCCAGCCAGCTACAGGAGAGCCGGCCAGTGGAAAGCTGAGGGTCCAGAAGGGCAGAAATTCAGTCCAGGAGAGTGGGCAAGGGTGTGTCGTGTAAGGAGGGGATTGAGGCCTGCTGGATGACCTTGAGCAAGTCACTTAACCTCTCTGGGCCTCAACCTCCCCATCCGTTAAATGGGGATGAGATTCCTGCTCTCCCTGTTTAGCCATGAGCCCCAAGCAGGACAGGGACTGTGTCAGATCTGATAATCTTAAATCTACCCCAGCGCTCAGCATAGCACTCGGCATGTAGTATACCCTTTATCAATACCATTACCAGGCCATGGCCAGCAAGAAAGGTTGGGGAGGGGAGGTGAGAAGCTGGGGTAACCAGCAGCACCACCCACCCCATTGCACCCCAAAAGAGCAAGTCAATCCCAGGGGATTCACTCCGGCAGGATGGGGGGACTGTGAGGGAAGGGTGGCGACTCCTGGGGTGTTTCAGAGGGAGAGCCCTCCCGGTCCTCCCATGCACTATGGAAGCCCCCAAAGGCACCCACGTTTTAACATTTTCACAGCCACCTTCATCATGGGCTGGGAGCGGCTCAGTCCGTATGCAGTGCCTTCCACCACCTCCCCAAATACTCCGGACCCAAGGATTTGGCCTGTGGGTGACAAGGCTGGTCAGAGCAGGAGCGAGCCATCCCTGCCTCCCTCCCACTGCTTCCTGCCCGCCTGCCTTTCTGGGGCCCTCCTGGAAGGCTGTGACTTGGCCGGCGGGCACCTGTGTTATGTGTGTGTGGACGTGAATGTGCAGGGATGGTACACATACATGTGCATATATGAGCAACTGTGGCTGTACGGGTGCAGGGGTGAGTGGGTATGTGCATACAGATCCCCGCTCTCCCTCCCTTGTAGACTATGAGCCTCGGGTGGAGCAGGGTCTATTTCTGATCTGATGGTCTTGAGTCTACCCAGCGCTTAGCACAGAGTTCTCGGTTACACGGGCCACAAAGTCACTGTTAGTCCTTGCTATCGCTTGCCTGTTGGTTTTGCCCCCAAGGTCGCTCATGTGGATAAGGAGTCCCTGGGGCTTGGAGGCCACCGGCCGGCAGGGAGGGTCCAGGGGAGCGTACTGAGCACCAGCCTGTCCCTCGGAAACTCCCAGTGCGAGTCGCAGGGGATCTGCATTTGGTTTTGTAGACAGACTCGTGGGTGGCCGGCCTGATGGACTCGATGACCAGCCATTGGGTCTCATAGCGTGGCTTCTGCAAGGTGAAAGGAGGGGTCAGGACCCGGGGAGGCTGGGCCAGGGAGAGATCCCAGTTGGCCCTTGCAGGGGGGAGGTGGAGGGCCCTGACCCGTTTCCAGATGATGACTGGCACGATGAGGCAGACCATCACAATCAGCAGGGTCACCAGGACGGCAACAGCCACAGTCAGCTCAGAGTGCGGGGCTGGGGGCGGAGAGACCCGAAGGTCAGCGCGGCCCCAGATGGAGACCCGTCCCTCCCGTCCCGCAACGCCGCTGCCCCAACCACCCCTCCTGACACAAAAGCCCCCGCTCCAGATGTCAGCATCGTCGACTCTGTTCCCAACCAGGGCCGACTGGCCCTTGGCTCTCTGCAAGGCCGAGCTAAATGGTGTTCCTCATTTGGGTGGAGGTCCTTGGAGGGAGGAGGAGGAAGAAAGGAGGACTGGCTCCACCTGTCGTCATCCCCCTCAACCTGTGCCCCCCTCGTCTACCAACTCACCGGGGGCCACCAGCTTCAGCTCCCACGTCATGGCCCCGAGTTGATTCTTGGCCAAGCAGTGCACTGCCAGCATCTCCTCCACCTGCCAGAAGGTCACCTGACTCTCCATCATGTCCCCGTTTGCCCGTGTGGGCCTCCATGGTGATGTCAGATGCATTGGCGGCCAGGGGGGTCCACAAGGTCTCATTCTTGCATCTGGGGAGAGTGGGGAGGTCGAGGCTGAAGCAGGAGGGAGGCAGGAGTTTGACAGCATTTTCCACCCTGATACCCCTGCTGGTCACCACACCCTCTGCTGGTCATCCCAGAGAATAAAACAGGCCAGAAGCTGTGCTGAGTCCCCAGTGGATCCCAGCTCCTGACTAAGCCCCACCTGGCTCCGACTTTACTGAAACGTTCAGCAGTCCCAAGGTGCTTCGGCCCCTCAAAACACACGCCCCTCCCCATGGAGCCATGGGGCTCAGGCCACCGGTGCAGACCCTCAGACCGGGGCTAGGAAGGAAGTGGTCAGGCAGCACAGGCTGCTCTGCATACTTTTTAATGTCCCTGCAAACCATCTAGTCGATGTCGGGCAGTGGCATCCCTTTGGCGACACAGCGGACGGTCTGGACCCTTGCCGAGCCGTGGTGCTCGTCCACCAGATCCAAGATGGAGGCCGGCACTTGAGGGAGAGTTGGAGCAGGAGGAGTGGGGGAAGGAACAGCTTTCAGCACTGTGCCTGGGGCAATGCAGGAGAGCAGAGTGCCATGCTGGATGCCTACTCTGAGCAGGGTGCTGTGCCAGGACCCACTATGTGAAGGATCCTGTACTGGGGGAAGAGGCCCCATTTATACCAGCGCCACCCCCTATCCTACATGACCAGCTGTTCTCCCCCCACCGAGGACAGAACAAGAGGAAATGGACTTGAACTGCAGTGAGAGGCAAAAAGAGCGGAGACTGGCAGTGCCATGGGAACGGGGCTCTCGGGGAGCCTGGAAACTCCTCTGGGAGCCGGTGGCCAGCCGGCATGGAGCTGAAGCACCCCCAAGAGTTACTCTCTATCCTCTTGGAAATCACCATTTCTGATAGTGGGGAATGGGGAGTCGGTGAGCTCTATTTTGAGCTTGTCGGTGAGCACCAGCCTCACAAAAAGCTCACCAGCCCATGACTAAGGTGAGTCTTCAGGGCCTTTTCTAAAAACCTGTCTCCCCAGGAAACCTTCCCTAATTGATTCAATTAATCAATGGTATTTATTGAACACTTACTTGTCCTAAGCGTTTAGGAGAAGGCAGTATAATAGAGTTGGTAGGCTTGATCCCTGCTCATAAGGACCTTACAGGCTAGACTAATTCCTACAATTCCAATCACATCAACCTTCAACACTTCATTTTATTCCTTTACTCAGCACTTATGCAGGCAATCAATTTAATCCTTATACCTTTATCTCTATATTTAATTAGTTGTTCAGCTATTTCACCCAAATCTATTTCAATCAATCAATCAGCATATTTACTGAGCAGTTACCATGTGTGGTCAATTCATAAATTACCCAGTGGTGAATACTGAACGCTTACAGTGTGCAGAGCACTGTATAAGCATTTGGGAGAGAGTACGACCTAAAAGACTTAGTAGATATGATCCCTGTAAATAATTTTTGCCAGCCACCCACCCACATTAGTTCATGAGCACCCTTAGGGAAGGGAACATGTATCTGGCTGCTATTGTACTCTCCCAAGCACCTAGTACAGTGTTGTGCACACAGCTGGTGCTCGGGGAATCTTGCTGATCGATCAGTTGACTGACTGGATGGGGAGCAGCTGCCCTGCTCTCACCCCGAGACTGGAAGCGTTGTCCCTAAATCTTACCTTGAACAAGCAGCTCAAAAATGTAGTTCATTATATCATCCTTGTTTTGCACTACAATTGTGTAGTGCCCACTGTCTCCCTCCTTTGCTTGGATTAGCTTCAGCATGCTCTGATACCTGGTGACATCAAAGAGGACCCACGCGAATACACTCATTAGGCACTACAGAAAACCCATACGTAGAAAGTTCCTAGCTAAATTATTCTGCAAAAGGTGAAAGACTTCATCTTTGCTACTTCACTTCAACAGTAGGGAAGCAGTATAGCCCAGTAGAAAGAGCACTGGCCTGGAAGTCTCCCACAGGGTTCCAGCTCCACGGGAGGGACTGCATGCTGGTTGCCCCACTGGGTGCCCAATGCGGACCATGCCCACCAGCATGGACCAGGGCCCAGGTGCCCATGCCTGTCCCAGGGTGGGCAGGGAAAGGGAAGACAGGGGAGGCGATAGAGCTGGAGGGCATCTCTTTGCCTGGCATAGCCCAGATGGGGCCAGTAGTCCAGGTGGCTCCGTCGCCCAACAAATGGACATTTCAGGTGGAAGGGACCTTCCGTGTTCTGACTCCAATCTTATTGTGGGCCTGGAATGTCTCTGTTTATTGTACTGTACTCTCCAAAGCACTTAGTACAGTGCTCTGCACATAGCAAGCAATCAATAAGTACAATTAAGTGAGAATAAAATACTCCACACCAGGGCCAGAGCAATCCAGATGACTCTTGAGCAGTTCTGACTGGGGTTGCTCCAGCAGTCTTAAGGGGGACCCAGGAGACTGGGATCCCCATGTGGCCAGCCTCCAGAGGAAGCAACAGGCCAAGCTAGGGGGTTGGCGCGGTGTCGGGGGGCTGGAGCCAAGTCTCCCCAATAATTCGTTCATTCAATCGTATTTACTGAGTGCTTACTGTTTGTACAGCACTAATCTAAGCGCTTGGAAAGTACAATTCGGCAACAGAGACAATCCCTACCCAACAACAGGCTCACAGTCTAGAAGGGGGAGACAGATAACAAAACAAAACAAGTAGACAGCAATCAACCTCCAGCCTTGGAATCCCAGGGGGCCTGGGCCTGGCCGCTCCCTATCCTCGGGCCAGGACCCTCGTAATTTCACCTGAACCCGGGCCGGGCTGAAGCCCAACACTCATAATACGGGCCCAGAACCTACTGAGATCCCCGCCTGGGTCACTGTGGTCACTCCGCAACAGGTGTCCCCTCCCTCTATGAGGAAGTTATGGGCCACTAGACCAAAAGCTCCTTTAGAACAGGGATCGAGTCTCCTAACTCTGTTGGACTCGCCCAAGCGCTTAGTGCAGCGCTCTTCATGCCACAGCCTGGAAGCTCCCTGAGAGCAGAGACTGTCTTCTAATCCTATGGGACCGTCCCAAGTACGCAGTATAGTGCCCTGCTTGCCATAAATGCCCAATACAGCATTCTGCACACAGTTCATGCTCAGTACAATGCTCTGCACATAATAGGCACCCAATACAGCAGCAAGAAGCAGCATGGCCTAGTGGATAGAACATGGGTCTGGGAGTCAGAAGAACCTAGATTCTAATCCAGGCTTCCCCAGTTATCTGTTGTATGACCTTGGGCAAGTCACTTCACTTCTCTAGGCCTCAGTTACTTCACCTGTAAAATGGGGACTAAGACTGTGAGCCCTATGTGGGACAGGGACTGTGTACAATCTGATTAGCTTGTATCTACCCCAGTGCTTAGTACAGTGCCTGGCAAATAGAAAGTGCTTAACAAATACCTTAAAAAAAAGGGACAGCACTCTGCACATAGTAGGTGTTCAGCAAAGAGTAGGAGTCCAGCACAGCACTTCATATACAGTAGGGGCCCTATACAGCATTCTGCCCTCAGGCATCCAGCTGGGGACATGGACTCAATAAAGGGGGTGCGGGAGAGCACTAGGGTAGACTCAGCAGGGGAAAGGCTCTGTCACCTGATCTCCTAGGTCTTCTCCAGGCTGATGGTGATCTCGGTCAGGTTCTCAATGAGCATCACGTTGTTCTTCAGCCAGGACACCCTGGACTGGAGGTAGGTCTCAAGCTCCACACCAAAATGCCGAACCTCGTGCAGGTTCACGGCCTCCACTGGGATGAAGCCAGGCTGGAGCTGGACGAAGCCTTTCTCTGGGGACAGAAGGGGGTCCGATGAACAGGTTGGTGCTGCGGAGAGGCCAGTTGGCCACAGGCCCCACCCCACCGTGGGGACTTAGGGTTCTCACTCTACCGTGGACGTGAGGGTGACCTTCTTTATCTGCTTCGCCTCTTCGGTGACATGGTGGGCAGCACACTCAGAATCACCGCTGTCCTTGGCCGTGGCCTCGGGCACCATCAGGGTGAACACCAGCTTGATGGGTGGGACCTTAAACTCGTCCACCTTGATAATGCCCTTGTCCCTCTGTGCCGGAGAGAGGAGGCGGGGCTCAAGCCACCCTGCAGGAGGAGGGGACACCCGGGAGAGGTCCGGGAGTCCTGATGGGTGGGGGAAGCTTTTCTGGATCTGCTGCACCATCATTTCTCTCCACCCTTTGTCCTGGAACTGGGGCCCAGGGGTGGACCGACAGCTGCCAAATAGGTGAAAATAAGGAGAAAGAAGGGGATGAACAGAGAGGAGGAGGAAATACATCAGGGCAGAAGGGAGGGAGGAAGAGGCTGGCAAGATGGAATAGGAGAGTGGGGGCAAAGGATCAGGAGGAGGAGATAAGGGGGAGAGACTAGGCAAGGAAGCAAGGGTGTGGGCAGTGGCTGAGATGCAGGGGAGGAGAGGGGAAGAACTCTTTCCTCCCCACAAGGGCCTGCGAGGTCGCCTCCCCCAGACCCACAGGGGAGGAGAGGCCGTTTCCCAGACAGTGACCGTCACCTTGGCTCCCCAACTCATGCTGCGTGCTCCTCCCCAGCACTGGTTGGTCTCATCTCTCCCCTCTCATCCCTCTCCACGGCCCCACTTTGGTCTGCAGCTCCCTCCCACCTAACAGCCACCCGACTCTGCATGTAGACCTTCACCTCCTCCCCTTCATCCACCTCCTCCTCTTCCTCCTCCTCAAGAGGCATCTCCTCATGTCCGAACCTCACAACAACATCCACCATAGCATCAGAGCATTTTTGTTCCTCCCAGCGTGCATTCCCTGTGGCTCAATCACTTAGTAATTCACTTCTTCACTTCACTCTGCTTCTTTCTGCCTGTCTACCCCAATGAGACTGGAAGAAGTAGTGGTATTGGTATTCATTAAGCAGTTACTGTGTGCAAAGCCCTGTACTAGGCACTGGGAAAGAGTACAGAGATGGGAACTAGATCCAGTTCTTATTCCTGAAAGGGCTCACAATTCATGAGGGCAGGGACCATGTTTTTTTTCCTCCATCGTACTTTCCCTACTGCTTTATACAATGCCTAGCACAGAGTAGGCCCCTAAGATGGTGATTTACACCCACAAAGCACTGAGTAGACTTGCAAAGCAGTGCTCCACCCCCAGTAGGTGCTTAATCAATTGATGGAGGGGATGTCTCCACCACTCCGTCTCCCTGTCCATTGGGCCTAAGGTTGTGCCTCCAGTGCTCAGCACCCAGTAAGTGCTCAATAAATATGACTGAATGAACGAAAGACTCCTTCTGCGTCACCCTAACTTGCTCTCTTTATTCATCCCCATTCCTAGCCCCATAACACTTACCGTCCTATCTGTAATTTCTTTATTTCTATTAATGTCTATCTCCCCCTCTAAACTCTAAGCTCGTTGTGACCAGATATTGTTTCTCTTACTGTACTGTTCTCTCCCAAGCACTCAGTACAGTGCTCTGAACACAGTAAGCGCTCAAAAAGTATGATTGACTGACTCCTGCTCTGAGCCCCATCCCCACCACGCCCTCCCCGGTCAGCGTGCTGCAAGTGGGATGTACCACCTTCCCCGGATAGTTCCACTGGAAATCGACCACCTCGTTGTCCAGGACGGTATAGGTGATCACAATAGTTTCACCCGTCTTGTACACTTTGGGGCCTCCATCTCCACGACGATCTCTGGGGTGACTACCGGCAAGCAAGGAAGGACAGGTGTGGGCCAGGGAATCACCTTCCCCAACTCTGCACAGCGCCTAGGCCAGGGCCCTGTGGAGGCCGGACCTGGCCAACTGGCTGTCAAGGACTAACCTCAAGGCCGAAGCAGGATGTCCCCAAATAATTGTGGGATTTGTTAAGTGCTTACTATGTGCCAGGCACTGGCCTAAGCGATGGGGTAGACACAAGCTAACTGGGTTGGACACAGTCCCTGTTCCACATAGGGCTCACAGTCTTAATCTCCATTTTTAAAGTTGAGGGAACTGAGGCACAGAGAAGTGAAGTAACTTGCCTAAGGTCACACAGCAGACAAGTGACAGAGCCAAGATTAGAATCCAGGTCCTGCTGACTCACAGGCCCACTCTGCTTCTGGTGCAGACCCAACCCCCCTGGGACTCATACAGATAAGGAAAATGAGGCTCAGAGAGACTAAGTGAATTACATTCCAGGTCATCCAGCAATACAGAACAGAGCCCGAACTAAAGTCAGAAGTCCTGGCCTCCCGGGTGCCCTAGGCCACACTGCCTCCCTGAAATCCTCCCGTGAGCAGGTGGTCTCAGGAAACTGTCCTCCCCTCGGAGGAGGTGGTGGCCTTCCAGGCACATGCACTCAGCCCTCCAGGAAAGGGACCGAGTTTGTTGGGCCTCAGGCGCTCAGGGACCCTTCCCCAAGGGACGGCGCGGACGGCCCAAGGGCAGCAGATATCTTGCAAGGTGTAGATGTTGAACTTGCGGGTCTGGAACTTCCTGCCACAGGTCATCTCGCACATGTAGGACCCCATGGCAAAGTGACCCAGGAAGCCTTAGCGGCTGTCGTAGGAGGCAAAGACCGCCTTGCCGAGGCTGGCATGCAGGGTCTCCTGCGTCTGCGGGTAGGTGGGGCGACAGGGGATCACGGTGGAACCAGCTTTCTCCAAGACGATGAAGTGGTCAACCATGACTGAGGGGGGACGATGATGATGATGATGATGATGATGATGATGATGATGATTAACAGTTGTTAAGCGTTTACTGCGTGTCTAGCACTGTTGTAAGAGCTGGGATCGATCCAGGCTAATCAGGTTGGACACAGAACCTGTCCCACATGGGATTCACAGTCCTGATCCCCCTTTTACAGATGAGGTAACTGAGGCACAGAGAAGTAACTTGCCCAATGCCACACAGCAGACAAGTGGCAGAGCCAGGATGAGAACACAGATCCTTCTGTCGTCCAGGCCTGTGCTCTATCCATTAGGTCATGCTGCTTGACGTGAGGGGTTGGTTTGGCTGGGCTGTCGAGAGGGAGGAGGGAGGGGCAGAGGGCACGCAGAGGAAGCAATTGTCATTACCAGCAAGTGATGAGTACTAGCTGGGGAAGGGGTGCTGGACTGGACACCAGAGCACTAGACTGAGCATGTTGTGTGCAGAGTGCTGGACTGAGTACCTGCTGTGGGGAGCATGCTAGCTTGGACAATTGCTGAGGACAGAGTGCTAGGCTGGGAGCTTGCTGTGGGCAGAGCACCGGACTGAATGCCTGCTGTGGGCAGAGCACTGGGCAAGATGCCTCCTAAGGGCAGGGCTCTGGACTAATTGCCTGCCGTGGGCAGAGGGCTGGGCTAGGCACCTGTTATGGGCAGAGTACTGGACTGAGCTCCTGCTGTGAGCTGTGTCCAGAGGACAACCAGAACAGGGTTCCTCCCAGTGCCCTGCTACCAGTGGGCTCAGATCCCCTGTAGTTCCCCATCTCCACTGGATAATAATAATAATTATGAAACTTGCTGAACACTTACAGTGTCAAGCACTGTTCTAAGCACTGGTGAGATACAAGTTAATTAGGTTGGACACAGTCCCAGTCCCATATGGGGCTCACACTCTTAGAGAAGCAGTGTGGCTCAGTGGAAAGAGCCCAGGCTTGGGAGTCAGAGATCATGGGTTCGAATCCTGGCTCTAACACTTGTCAGCTGTATGACTGTGGGCAAGTCACTTAACTTCTCTGTGTCTCAGTTACCTCATCTGTAAAATGAGTATTAACTGTGAGCCCCACATGGGACAACCTGATTACCCTGTATCTACCCCAGCACTTAGAACAGTGCTCTGCACATAGTAAGCGCTTAACAAATACCAACACTCTTAATCCCCATTTTACAGATGAGGGAATTGAGGTCCAGAGAAGTGAAGTAACTTGCCCAAGGTCACCCAGCAGACATGTGGAAGAGTCGGAATTAGAACCCAGGTCCTTCTGACTGCACTCAACGTGGCCAAACGGTACCCCGCCATTTCCGTAAGGGGGCCGGTCCAACCCCAACCACGGATCTCCCCTTCCAGCACCCCTGTATGGAATCCATGGTCGCCCCACACCCAGACCACCTGACCATGGGGGGGCCCTGCACCCACTGGGCATGTAGATGTAGATATCCTGGCCTTTGACCTCAGCCTCCTGGGCCTGCGTGTGGTTGTAGTAGCAGGTCTAGAGGTCAGTGTGTACGGCCGAGACATTGGCCACCTCCAGCACGGCCACAAAGGAGCCGCTGTCGTTCTCACTGCGGACGGACACGCCAGGGCTCTCGTCTTCCAGTGTGGGGAACTGCCAGATGACCTCGCTGTTTCTTGTGTAATTCAGGGAAAGGGACACATGCAGCGGCATCACCAGCTCCTCCTCATTCGGCGTGATGGTGGTGCGTAATGGGGGCTGGAAGGAGCCGCGTCGCAGCCCTGACGGAGGGGAAGCTGGTGGGAGACGGTCGGGAGCGGGTGGGTGGGCAGAGCTGGTCCAGTCTGACTGGACCCTCCATGAGGAACCCACCAGGGGGAGCCCCAACCTTCAACTTGGGGGTTCCCTCTTTGGGGGATCCCCCAGACCTTTCTGAACAACAGCTACTGTGCTCAGGATCTCCCCTTCAACCGATCCTACAGTTCACACCCTTTGCTTTCCAGAATCTGGGTTGGGGCACCTCATATAGGCTGTGGGGAGCCAGGAATCTCTGGGTTCAGCCCAGGTAGCTGTGACCAGGAGCTGGGCTTGGGTAATCCGACCCTGAGACCCCCTCCAAGAGCAAGCTCAGCCTCAGAGACCCCACCCTCACCTCCAGAGCCGGGCCCCTCTCCTGACAGAAGGAAACCATGGAAATTCCTTTGAGCCACTAGAGCTCGCCGACACTCACTCCCCCTGGGAATCTGGGTACCAGTGGCCGAGGGGGGGGGGGAAGTCAACAAGACGTTTGGCCCTGTAGGGGGGTGCCATGCCTGGCAGAAGGAATGAGGGGGAGTGGAATCTTTCATTCCCCTGGGGCAGCTGAGACAGAATTCTGTCCTCTCCCCTGACCCACACTCAGTAGAGTGTCAATGGGGACCCTGCGACCTTAGGAGCTGGGGGCCAAAACAGTCTGTTTTTTCTCCCTTCCCTGGTAGTACTGTGCGGTGGGGGAGAGGGACAGGTTCCGGGATGCGAGGGCAGGACCATATTGGGAGAAGAACCTTCCCTGCCCCCTTGCCACTATCATCACTTTCCTGAGGTGGGTTGCCCCAGGATTCCACCCCCCTAGCTGCAGACCCCTTGGGTCTGCACACTGAAACATCTAGAAAGGGGGAGGATTCTGCCTCCCCGCAACTCCTGGCTCTGAAGGGACGTGATCCAAAGGCACTTCATGAATTCAACCTCCCACCCTTCCCCCTTCGACTGTCTTTGGTCTCTGGATCACCTCCTCCCCTCTCCCCTGCCTAAGGCTGGAGTGGGTCATGGGCCTTACCTGACAGCAGACACCCCAAGACCAGGAATGTCCAAGGGGAAGGACCCATAGTCGATGGAAAACTGGGGGAACCAAGACAAGTCAAAGTTAGAGCCAGGGTTGGGGGTTTAGTTCCACTGAGCCCACTCTCAGCTGACCCTGACCCCCCTGGAGTTGTCCCAGTCTGAGAAGCTGGCTGGATTCCACTCCAGCCCCAGGGATCCCAGTGAACTCTTCTCCCCTTTCCCAGGCCTCTTTCAGGTTCCCAGGCCAGGGGGCCCTGCGCCATCCCAGATTTCCATTCCTAATCAACGCTGGTATGATTCAGCCCATGTCCCCCGTCCCCACCCCCAAAACGGGAAGGTGACCAGCGGGGAACGAGCCAGCTAAGAGCTGGCCACATCCCTTCCATCGAAGACAAACATCTTCCTTTTCCCTTTGATATCGCCCTCCCGACTCACAGACTCCAATAATGATAATAATGGGGCTAAGTGCTTATCGTGTGCCAAGCACTGTGCTAAGTACCAGGGTAGATACAGGCTGGACACAGTCCCTGTCCCATTTGTGTGTGGCTGAAAATCCCAGCCACTACTCTCTCTCTCTTCCCGCCTCTCCCCCCAACTCTTCTAGACCGTGGATCTTCTAGACTGTGAGCCACTTGCTGGGTAGGGATTGTCTCTATCTCTTTCTGAGTTGTACTTTCCAAGTGCTTAGTACAGTGCTGTGCACACAGTAAGGGCTCAATAAAAACGAAGGAATGAACTCACTCTCTAATAATAATTATGGTACTAGTTAAGTGCTTACTATGTGCCAAGCACTGTTCTAAGTGATGGGGTAGTTACAAATTAATCAGGTTGGACACAGACCCTGTCCCACACGCAGCTCACACTCTTATCCCTAATTTACAGATGAGGTAACTGAGGCCCAGACAAGTGAAGTAACTTGCCCAAGGTCACACCCTAGACATATGGTAGAGCCGGGGTTCGAACCCATGTTCTCAGACTCCCAGGTTCATGCTTCTCTTTCTCTCTCTCTCTCATGCTCATCTCTCTCATTTGTGCAGTCGCATTTATTGAGTGCTTACTGTTTGCAGAGAACTGTATTAAGTGCTTGGAAAGCACAATTCGGCAACAAATGCGGTCTCTCTCTGTCTCCATCAATATCTGTCTCTCTCCCTCTCTCCAGCTCGCCCTCTCTCTTTTTCTTTCCTTGTTGAACCGTCATGAGAGATGCACTGCCTGGTGCAGATTTCACTTTTGCTCCCTTATCCCTAGATCAATTTTCCTTAAAACACTATGAAAAGGGGTTTTGCAGCCCTCTGCTGCTCTCCCTGCAAGTAAACACGAAAACTTAGCTGGGGTGAGAAAACCTCTGATTCCCCACTTTAAAATAAACCCCAAAAAAGAAAACACAACCGGGAGGGACTGACTGGAAACCTTGTTAATTAGAAATGTGGGACATACGCATAATATGTTCAGCCTCAAATCCCGAGAAAGGTTTTAATCCAAAACAGCTCAACTCCCCAGACTTTAAACCTTTCCTCAAAAGGCTCCCTTAAAGGAAATTTGTACACTACAGATTTGGAGGAACTTGCTTTCATTTCCTCCATTAATCATAAGTGTTGAGCACCTACAGCGAGCTGAGAACTGTACTGGCCACTTATTGTAGGAAAACAACGTACGGGGCATCTAGAATTTGCCGAGTACTGTCCTGAGCACTTGGGAGAGTACAATAGAGGTAAAAGATACTACCTTTTACCTCAAGGAGCTCACAGTCACAGGCACACATCACTTAATTTTGAGATAAAAAAGAATGGAAAGATGGATAGGCAAATAAATCAATGCTTCTGAGCAGAGTCAGTAATATCTCTGTGCCTCAGTTTTCTCATCTGTAAAATAGGGATAAACCACTTCAATTCCCTTCCTCATAAACCAAGCCCCCCGAAGAACAGAGACTGTCCGAGACGATTACCTTGTCTCTACGTCTAGCATTTAGCATAGTTTTTGGCACACAATACTCGCTTAATAATCATGATGGTATTTGTTAAGCGCTTACTATGTGCCGAACATTGTTCTAAGCGCTGGGGTAGATACAAAGTAATCAGGCTGTCCCATGTGGGGCTCACAGTCTTAATCCTCATTTTACAGATGAGGGAACTGAAGCACATAGAAGTGAAGTGACTTGCCCAAAGTCACACAGCTGATACGTGGTAGAGCCAGAATTAGAACCCACGATCTCTGACTCCCAAGCCCGGGCTCTCTCTACTAAACCACACTGCTCCCCTGTTATGAGATTAATAGGGCTGGCGCCGGCCTCTCTCCCCTCGCTTTGGGTCAAACTAAGCCCCAAGCAGATGGAGTAAAACTCCAGTATGTAGTCCTTCTGTTGGCCAGAATGCTTTTATATTTTTTCAGGATAGGTTTTTAAGGCACCCACTCAGCCATGCTAAACACTACATGTTTGGAGTTTTTGCGTGACTTATTCCAGGAAGTACCCTTGGAAGGAAGAGAACAAACAAAAAAAACATGGTTTTCCTTCTTCTCTGTTTACCCTGTACTCCAAATAGCGTTCTTCCAAATAGCTAAGCATTTGATCCCATCAAAGGCCCAGCAGGGCATCGCTGGGATGGGGAAGGGGGAAGGAGGCTTTAGGGAGCGAAGCGCTTGGACCCCAAATTCTGCACCATCGTGACTGACACGCCCCTCCCCGCCCTCCTGCGCAGTTCAACTTTTGGGGGTCGGTTTTACCGGCTGGGGGACCTGGGGCAAAATCACTTCACTTCTCCAGGCCTCAGCTCCCTCATCCGTAAAATAATAATAATAATTGTGGTATTTGTTAAGTACTTACTATATGCCAGGCACTCTACTATGCGCTGGGGGGATCCAAACAAAACAGTCTGGATACAGCCGCTGTCCTACGTGGGGCTCACAGTCTCAATCCTCATTTTACAGAGGAGCAACTGAGGCCCAGAGAAGTGAACTGACTTTCCCAAGGTCACACAGTAGGCAAGAGGCTAATCAATCCTTGACCTCCCTTCCGCTTAGACAGGGAGCCCCATGAAGAACGGGGACTGCGACTGACCTGATTAGATCCACCCCAGCGCCGAGCACATGGCTTGGCACAGTGCAGGCAAACAAATACAATTATTATTATTACTACCATTGAACACAAGCTGAAGCGAGCAGCAGCGGGGCAACCCGCCCCGCCCCCCCTTCCTGCATTTAAAGGCAACGGTCCTCGGGGTCCTGGCCAGGCCCCTTGCCCCCCACTCCTGGGCCCCTGGGGATGTAAATAATAAAAATGATAATGGTATTTCTTATGGTAAGTTCACTAGCTCACCTCCTCCCCCTCACCTTCCCAGACTGAGCCCACCCTTTCCCTCTGCTCCTCCTCCCCTCCCTCCCACCCTCTGCTCTTCCCCCTTCGCTTAATATAAGCGCTTAGTACAGTGCCCTGCACATAGTAAGTGCTCAATAAATACTATAGAATGAAGGAATGAATGAATGTGCCAGACACTGTACTAAGTGCTGGGGTGAATACAAGTAAATTAGGTTGGACACAGCCCATCTCATGTGGGTGTCACAGTCTCAATCCCGATTTTACAGATGAGATAAGTGAGGCGCAGAGAAGTGAAGTGACTTGCCAAAGTTCACATGGCAAACAAGTGGCGGAGCCGGGATAAGGACTGGCTTATGCACTAAGCACGGAGCATGAGTTGGGGAGCTAAGGTGACGGTCACTGTCTGGGAAACGGCCTCTCCTCCCCTGTGGGTCTGGGGGAGGCGACCTCGCAGGCCCTTGTGGGGAGGAAAGAGTTCTTCCCCTCCCCTCCCCTGCATCTCAGCCACTGCCCACACCCTTGCTTCCTTGCCTAGTCTCTCCCCCTTATCTCCTCCTCCTGATCCTTTGCCCCCACTCTCCTATTCCATCTTGCCAGCCTCTTCCTCCCTTCCCTTCTGCCCTGATGTATTTCCTCCTCCTCTCTGTTCATCCCCTTCTTTCTCCTTATTTTCACCTATTTGGCAGCTGTCGGTCCCACCCCTGGGCCCCAGTTCCAGGACAAAGGGTGGAGAGAAATGATGGTGCAGCAGATCCAGAAAAGCTTCCCCCACCCATCAGGATCCCGGACCTCTCCTGGGGTGTCCCCTCCTCCTGCAGGTGGCTTGAGCCCCGCCTCCTCTCTCCGGCACAGAGGGACAAGGGCATTATCAAGGTGGACGAGTTTAAGGTCCCACCCATCAAGCTGGTGTTCACCCTGATGGTGCCCGAGGCCACGGCCAAGGACAGCGGTGATTCTGAGTGTGCTGCCCACCATGTCACCGAAGAGGCGAAGCAGATAAAGAAGGTCACCCTCACGTCCACGGTAGAGTGAGAACCCTAAGTCCCCACGGTGGGGTGGGGCCTGTGGCCAACTGGCCTCTCCGCAGCACCAACCTGTTCATCGGACCCCCTTCTGTCCCCAGAGAAAGGCTTCGTCCAGCTCCAGCCTGGCTTCGACCCAGTGGAGGCCGTGAACCTGCACGAGGTTCGGCATTTTGGTGTGGAGCTTGAGACCTACCTCCAGTCCAGGGTGTCCTGGCTGAAGAACAACGTGATGCTCATTGAGAACCTGACCGAGATCACCATCAGCCTGGAGAAGACCTAGGAGATCAGGTGACAGAGCCTTTCCCCTGCTGAGTCTACCCTAGTGCTCTCCGCACCCCCTTTATTGAGTCCATGTCCCCAGCTGGATGCCTGAGGGCAGAATGCTGTATAGGGCCCCTACTGTATATGAAGTGCTGTGCTGGACTCCTACTCTTTGCTGAACACCTACTATGTGCAGAGTGCTGTCCCTTTTTTTAAGGTATTTGTTAAGCACTTTCTATTTGCCAGGCACTGTACTAAGCACTGGGGTAGATACAAGCTAATCAGATTGTACACAGTCCCTGTCCCACATAGGGCTCACAGTCTTAGTCCCCATTTTACAGGTGAAGTAACTGAGGCCTAGAGAAGTGAAGTGACTTGCCCAAGGTCATACAACAGATAACTGGGGAAGCCTGGATTAGAATCTAGGTTCTTCTGACTCCCAGACCCATGTTCTATCCACTAGGCCATGCTGCTTCTTGCTGCTGTATTGGGTGCCTATTATGTGCAGAGCATTGTACTGAGCATGAACTGTGTGCAGAATGCTGTATTGGGCATTTATGGCAAGCGGCACTATACTGCGTACTTGGGACGGTCCCATAGGATTAGAAGACAGTCTCTGCTCTCAGGGAGCTTCCAGGCTGTGGCATGAAGAGCGCTGCACTAAGCGCTTGGGCGAGTCCAACAGAGTTAGGAGACTCGATCCCTGTTCTAAAGGAGCTTTTAGTCTAGTGGCCCATAACTTCCTCATAGAGGGAGGGGACACCTGTTGCGGAGTGACCACAGTGACCCAGGCGGGGATCTCAGTAGGTTCTGGGCCCGTATTATGAGTGTTGGGCTCCAGCCCGGCCCGGGTTCAGGTGAAGTTTCGAGGGTCCTGGCCCGAGGATAGGGAGCGGCCAGGCCCAGGCCCCCTGGGATTCCAAGGCTGGAGGTTGATTGCTGTCTACTTGTTTTGTTTTGTTATCTGTCTCCCCCTTCTAGACTGTGAGCCTGTTGTTGGGTAGGGATTGTCTCTGTTGCCGAATTGTACTTTCCAAGCGCTTAGATTAGTGCTGTACAAACAGTAAGCACTCAGTAAATACGATTGAATGAACGAATTATTGGGGAGACTTGGCTCCAGCCCCCCGACACCGCGCCAACCCCCTAGCTTGGCCTGTTGCTTCCTCTGGAGGCTGGCCACATGGGGATCCCAGTCTCCTGGGTCCCCCTTAAGACTGCTGGAGCAACCCCAGTCAGAACTGCTCAAGAGTCATCTGGATTGCCTGGCCCTGGTGTGGATTTTATTCTCACTTAATTGTACTTATTGATTGCTTGCTATGTGCAGAGCACTGTACTAAGTGCTTTGGAGAGTACAGTACAATAAACAGAGACATTCCAGGCCCACAATAAGATTGGAGTCAGAACACGGAAGGTCCCTTCCACCTGAAATGTCCATTTGTTGGGCGACGGAGCCACCTGGACTACTGGCCCCATCTGGGCTATGCCAGGCAAAGAGATGCCCTCCAGCTCTATCGCCTCCCCTGTCTTCCCTTTCCCTGCCCACCCTGGGACAGGCATGGGCACCTGGGCCCTGGTCCATGCTGGTGGGCATGGTCCGCATTGGGCACCCAGTGGGGCAACCAGCATGCAGTCCCTCCCGTGGAGCTGGAACCCTGTGGGAGACTTCCAGGCCAGTGCTCTTTCTACTGGGCTATACTGCTTCCCTACTGTTGAAGTGAAGTAGCAAAGATGAAGTCTTTCACCTTTTGCAGAATAATTTAGCTAGGAACTTCTACGTATGGGTTTTCTGTAGTGCCTAATGAGTGTATTCGCGTGGGTCCTCTTTGATGTCACCAGGTATCAGAGCATGCTGAAGCTAATCCAAGCAAAGGAGGGAGACAGTGGGCACTACACAATTGTAGTGCAAAACAAGGATGATATAATGAACTACATTTTTGAGCTGCTTGTTCAAGGTAAGATTTAGGGACAACGCTTCCAGTCTCGGGGTGAGAGCAGGGCAGCTGCTCCCCATCCAGTCAGTCAACTGATCGATCAGCAAGATTCCCCGAGCACCAGCTGTGTGCACAACACTGTACTAGGTGCTTGGGAGAGTAGAATAGCAGCCAGATACATGTTCCCTTCCCTAAGGGTGCTCATGAACTAATGTGGGTGGGTGGCTGGCAAAAATTATTTACAGGGATCATATCTACTAAGTCTTTTAGGTCGTACTCTCTCCCAAATGCTTATACAGTGCTCTGCACACTGTAAGCGTTCAGTATTCACCACTGGGTAATTTATGAATTGACCACACATGGTAACTGCTCAGTAAATATGCTGATTGATTGATTGAAATAGATCTGGGTGAAATAGCTGAACAACTAATTAAATATAGAGATAAAGGTATAAGGATTAAATTGATTGCCTGCATAAGTGCTGAGTAAAGGAATAAAATGAAGTGTTGAAGGTTGATGTGATTGGAATTGTAGGAATTAGTCTAGCCTGTAAGGTCCTTATGAGCAGGGATCAAGCCTACCAACTCTATTTACTGCCTTCTCCTAAACGCTTAGGACAAGTAAGTGTTCAATAAATACCATTGATTAATTGAATCAATTAGGGAAGGTTTCCTGGGGAGACAGGTTTTTAGAAAAGGCCCTGAAGACTCACCTTAGTCATGGGCTGGTGAGCTTTTTGTGAGGCTGGTGCTCACCGACAAGCTCAAAATAGAGCTCACCGACTCCCATTCCCCACTATCAGAAATGGTGATTTCCAAGAGGATAGAGAGTAACTCTTGGGGGTGCTTCAGCTCCATGCCGGCTGGCCACCGGCTCCCAGAGGAGTTTCCAGGCTCCCCGAGAGCCCCGTTCCCATGGCACTGCCAGTCTCCGCTCTTTTTGCCTCTCACTGCAGTTCAAGTCCATTTCTCTTGTTCTGTCCTCGGTGGGGGGAGAACAGCTGGTCATGTAGGATAGGGGTGGCGCTGTATAAATGGGGCCTCTTCCCCAGTACAGGATCCTTCACATAGTGGGTCCTGGCAC